>NC_053025.1:330959117-331079867 GCF_003073215.2 Triticum urartu | reverse complement strand
ATAAGAAATGTAGAACAAGTGGCAAACTGTTTTTCTGATTGCAAAGTCGGTGGCACCGAGTGGCACATTTCGGTGGTACCGAAAAGATTCGGTTGGACCGAAATTTGCAAGTCGGTGAGACCGAGTTTACACAGAGAAAAACACTATTCACCTCAGCTCACTAGTCAAGTAAGATCGCACAAAGATTTGCAATGAATTAGCTGAAGGATTTGCAAGAAATTTGATGCAGAAATATGCAGAACAAAACAAACAGGAAAAAGTGAAAGTTTCTAGATGAAGTTTTTTTTGTTTGAGAGAGAAGGAAACAAATATGCAAGGAACAGATGCAATTACTCAGAAAAGGACACAAGAGAACTTCATCTAGAATTGGGCGGTGACATAGTCACCTATGTTAGAGTATATTGACATAGGAGTCAAGTGAGGACACTTGATCATATGTCATACTCATCGTTTAAGATCAAAATGGGGTTACCATTTTTCGTTTAAGCATCTTGATGTATTCACATCTTGTTGAGTTGCTTTGACTCATGTCTTGAAGTAAAGCTTCTCTAAGATGGAATGACATACCTTGGGTGGTGATGCGGTTCTTTCTCATGTAGTTGAACTTGTGTGGGTGCTCATAGTTGATGTAGCTCATCAAGAGTTGGGAGCACCACTTGGAGTTTGAGTTCATCTACCTACATGGGTTAGTTCTTGCAAGGAAGAGCACTTGTGTATCCAAAAATGACAATCATGAAGCTCAACATAGAATTTGTCAAAGGATATGTTTGAGTGGTTTTGTGCTTCCTTGTCTTCAACCACTATTGTGTAGAGTCTTGGTGATGTAGAGATTGCTCAAGATGTGAGTGAGTCGCAATCTCATGGAATTAGATTCAACCAAGCACCTACATGGGTTAGACAACATGCAAGGTGCAAATATATCCAGGACATAAGATAGTTATCATAAGAGATATATCATGGATTAGTCATAAGCTCATGTCTTGCATGTATCCAATGGAGTTTTCTACTCCAAGATCGAGGCATCAATGATGTTCAATTCTCCTCTCAACCTGCAAAACACTTTCTCATCAAGCGGTTTAGTGAGTATATCCGCTAATTGCTTATCGGTGCGAACATGCTTAAGATTGATGTCACCCTTAGCAACATGATCTCGAATGAAATGATGATGAACTTCAATATGCTTAGTTCGAGAATGTTGTACAGGATTATGACCAATTTTGATAGCACTTTCATTGTCACAAAGCAGTGGAACATGTTTCACATAAATCCCATAATCTTTAAGAGTTTGGGTCATCCAAAGTAATTGAGCACAACATGAACCAGCAGCAATGTATTCCGCTTCGGCAGTGGATAAGGATACCGAGTTTTGTTTCTTGGAAGACCAAGACACAAGAGATCTACCAAGAAATTGACAAGTACCCGAAGTGGACTTTCTATCAACCTTTTCTCCGGCATAATCTGAGTCGGAATAGCCAACAAGATCAAAAGAAGACCTCTTAGGATACCAAATGCCAAAATTTGGTGTATGGATTAAATATCTCACTATCCTTTTCACAGCCTTAAGATGACAATCTTTAGGAGCAGCTTGATATCGAGCACACATGCACACACTTAGCATAATATCGGGACGTGAAGCACATAGGTATAACAATGAACCAATCATAGAGCGATAAACCTTTTGATCAACGGGTTCACCATCTTTGGTCAAATCATTATGTCCACTAGTAGGCATGGGTGTAGACATACCTTTGCATTCTTGCATATTGAACTTCTTGAATAAGTCCTTGGTGTACTTTGTTTGAGAGACAAATGTACCTTCCTTAGTTTGCTTGATTTGCAACCCGAGAAAGAATTTGAGTTCACTCATCATAGACATCTCAAACTTCTCTGACATTAGCTTTCCAAACTTTTCACTAAAAAGAGGGTTAGTTGAACCAAATATGATGTCATCAACATAAATTTGGCATACAAATAGTTCTCCATTAACCCTTTTCATAAAAAGAGTAGAATCAATTTTACCAATTTCAAAACCACTTGTAGTAAGGAACTTGGTCAAGCATTTATACCATGCTCTAGGAGCTTGTTTAAGACCATAAAGAGCTTTGTGAATTTTGTAAACATGATTTGGTTTCTTAGGATTGACAAAGCCAGGAGGTTGTTTGACATAAACTTCCTCCTCTATTTCTCCATTTAGAAAAGCACTTTTAATGTCCATTTGGTACAAGGTGATATTATGGTGATTAGCATAGGCAAGTAAGATGCGAATGGACTCAAGTCTAGCAACGGGAGCATACGTCTCACCATAGTCCATACCTTCGACTTGTGTGTATCCTTGGGCGACGAGACGTGCTTTGTTGCGAACCACTTGTCCATCTTCATCTTGCTTATTGCAAAACACCCATTTGGTACCAATGATGTTGTGGTTGTTGTCGGGCTTCTCAACTAATGTCCAAACTTGGTTTCTCTCAAAGTTATGTAGCTCTTCATGCATAGCGTTTATCCAATCCGGATCTTCCAATGCTTCTTCAACCTTCATTGGTTCAATGCTAGAGATAAATGAATAGTTTTCACAAAAGTTAGCTAAACGAGTTTTTGAGCGAGTGATTCTCCCGGTTTGTATATCATTGAGGATTTTCTCGACGGGATGATCTTTGGCAATTCTTCCTCGAACTCGTGAGAGCTTTTGCTTGGGTCTTTGTTGAGCATCTTCTTCATCTTGTTCTTCTTCTTGGCCTTCTTCATTGTTGACGTCATCGTTCTCTTGTCGTGGTGGAGAAGGAGGTTGTTGATGTTCATCTTGACATACTTCCTCGTTTTCTTCATCTTGATGTGGTCCACTTGTGGATGCTTCCGTGTCGATTCTTGGTTCACCTTGTCGTGAAGTAGAAGCTTCCACTTGGACGGATGAAGTACTCTCCTTCACCTCCGTTGGACGAATTTTGCCAATGGACAAATCTTGAATTGCTTCTGAAGGGTCTTTGTCTCCTACATCAATTGGCAATTGCTCTACTTGCGAGCCATTAGATTCATCAAACTTCACATCTACCGTCTCTTCAACCTTTCGGGTGAAATTGTTGTAGACACGGTAAGTGTGAGAGTTTGAGCCATAACCAAGTAGAAAACCTTCATGAGATTTAGGAGCAAACTTTGAACGACGATGCTTATCAAGAATGTAGCACTTTGAGCCAAATACTCGAAAGTATCCGACTTGGGGCTTGTTACCGGTGAGGAGCTCATATGCCGTCTTGCCGAGTAGCTTGTGAAGATATAAGCGATTTGTTGCGTGACAAGCTGTCTCAACCGCTTCTGCCCAAAAGTGCTTTGGCGTCTTGTATTCATCAAGCATTGTTCTTGCCATTTCGATGAGCGTCCGGTTCTTCCTCTCAACAACTCCATTTTGTTGAGGTGTGCATGTAGCCGAGAACTCGTGTGAAATCCCTTCTTCGTCAAGAAAGGTGTCCACATTTGCGTTCTTGAACTCCGTTCCGTTGTCACTCCGAACCTTCTTTATCTTCACATCAAACTGATTTTGGGCTTTCCTAGCGAAGTTTTTGAAGATCTTCTGGACCTGCCGTTTGTTATTAAGAAAAAACACCCACGTAAATCTTGAAAAATCGTCAACTATAACTAGACCAAAAGAATTTCCACCGAGACTCTTGTAGGCATTGGGACCAAAAAGATCCATGTGAAGCAGCTCGAGTGGCCTCCTTGTGGTCATGATGTTCTTCACGTGATGTCTTCCTCCAACCTGTTTACCTGCTTGACAAGCACTGCAAAGTCTATCCTTATCAAATATGACATCGTTAACTCCAAGGATATGATTTCCTTTAATAAGCTTGTCAAGGTTTCTCATGCCAACGTGACCTAGTCGTCTATGCCACAACCAGCCTTTTGAGGATTTAGCAACAAAGCAAGTTTTAGGTTGTGCCTTTTTAGAGAAATCGACAATATAAAGATCACCTCTACGCATACCCATAAAGACCATTTTATGATTGTCTCGAAGAAATACTTGGCAATCTACCTCAGTAAATAGGACATTCAAACCGAAATCAGCAAGTCTAGATACTGAAAGTAAGTTGTAGCCAAGAGATTCAACAAGCATGACATTTTGAATGGAACTATCATGTGAGATGGCCACCTTACCAAGGCCAACCACTTTACCCTTTGAATTATCACCAAAGGTGACATATTTTCGAGGGCCGTTGTTTTCAGCAAGCTCACGGAACATCTCTTCATCTCTGGTCATATGATCAGTGCATCCACTATCAAGAACCCATTCCTTTCCGCCTGTTCATATCCCCGAAGATTTTCCATAAGACCAAAATGTCTCATTGCATTGTCAAGATCGGAGTCACTGTCATCATCATCATAATATTCATGTTCATCATGATCTTGTGACTCATCATTTCCTAGAGAGGGTAATTCATTAGATAAATGATCAAAGTGGTTACTTTTATGAATTCTTATAGCTTTGAGTATGATATCATTAATGATTTCAACATCTCCTTTAGCATGCTTAAGATTGGCAAGTTCAAGAAGACATTTACCAATACTAGGATCACTAGAGTTCATCTTACTCAAGGGAATGGATTTACGAAGAATTTCATCCAAAGTTTTCAAGGAATGATTGGGAAATTGTTCCTCAAGAAATTTCCATATAGTATAGGCACAATTTTGAGTAGGCAAACACGCAATCAGATTTTTGGGCAATCCTCTAATGATGAGCTCAATAGTTCTAAGATTGCGAATCATGTCAATATCTTCATCTAGGGTAGGATGCAAGGGATCAATATGGGGTGCACAAGGGCTAGCAATATACTTGTTCAAATGATATTGATTGAAGATTACAAGCATCTCATTTTTCCATTCATGAAAATACTTTCCATCAAGAATAGGCACTCTATGTCTAAGACTCCCTAGAGTAGACACATCCATCTTCCTCCAATAGTGATTAAACCAAGGCAATGGAGACCAAAGCTCTGATACCACTTGTAGGATCTAGAAGTAGATGTGTCTAGAGGGGGGTGATTAGACACTTCGTGCTAAAGTTGCAATTTTTTAAGCTTTTTCGGTTTAAGTGGAGTTTATGCACAAATTCAACATGCACAATACATATCAAGCAAGCATGCAAAGAGTGTATGAGCAGCGGAATGTAAAGCATGCAACTTGCAAGAATGTAAAGGGAAGGGTTTGGAGATTTCAAACGCAATTGGAGACACGGATGTTTTTCCCGTGGTTCGGATAGGTGGTGCTATCCTACATCCACGTTGATGGAGACTTCAACCCACGAAGGGTAACGGTTGCGCGAGTCCACACAGGGCTCCACCCAAGGGCAACGGTTGCGCGAGTCCACGAAGGGCTCCACCCACGAAGGGTCCACGAATAAGCAACCACCCACAAAGGGTCCACGAAGAAGCAACCTTGTCTATCCCACCATGGCCATCGCCCACGAAGGACTTGCCTCACTAGCGGTAGATCTTCACGAAGTAGGCGATCTCCTTGCCCTTACAAACTCCTTGGTTCAACTCCACAATCTTGTCGGAGGCTCCCAAGTGACACCTAGCCAATCTAGGAGACACCACTCTCCAAGAAGTAACAAATGGTGTGTAGGTAATGAACTCCTTGCTCTTGTGCTTCAAATGATAGTCTCCCCAACACTCAACTCTCTCTCATAGGATTTGGATTTGGTGGAAAGAAGATTTGAGTGGAAAGCAACTTGGGAAGGCTAGAGATCAAGATTCATATGGTAGGAATAGGATGTCTTGATCTCAACACATGAGTAGGTGGTTCTCTCTCAGAACAAATGAGTTGGAATGATGTGTGTGTTCTGATGGCTCTCTCACTGAATGAGAAAGAGGTGGAGGGGGTATATATAGCCTCCACACAAAATCCAACCGTTACACAGTTTTCCAATCTCGGTGGGACCGAATCATAAAACTCGGTCGGACCGAAAATGTAAACCTAGTGACCGTTAGGAATTTCGGTGGGACTGACATGCAACTCGGTAGGACCGATTCGGTTAGGGTTTGGGCATAACGTAATCTCGGTGAGACCGATTACACAAACTCGGTGAGACTGAGTCTGGTAATTAGCTAACCAGAGAGTTGGTCAGGCAAACTCGGTGGGACCTATTTGCTCTTTCGGTGGGACCGAGTGGAACTCGGTGAGACCGAAAATTTACAAAGGGGAAACACTGAGTTTACATTGCAATCTCGGTGGGACCGATTCGCTCTTTCGGTGGGACCGAAAAGTTACGAAAGGGAAACAGAGAGTTTGCAACCCCATCTCGGTGGGACCGAGATCCTTATCGGTAGAACCGAAATGCTAGGGTTTGGCAGTGGCTAATGACAAGTGAAACTCGGTGGCGCCGGATAGGAAGAATCTGTAGGACCGAGTTTGGCTTAGGGTTAAGGTCATATGTGGATGTGGGAAATAGTTGAGGGTTTTTGGAGCATATCATTAAGCACATGAAGCAAGAGGCTCATTAAGCAACACCTCATCCCTCCTTGATAGTATTGGCTTCTCCTATGGACTCAATGTGATCTTGGATCACTAAAATATAAAATGAAGAGTCTTGAGCTTTAAGCTTTAGCCAATCCCTTGTCCTTAGCATCTTGAGGGTTCCACTTTCACATCCATGCCATGCCATTGCTGAACTTATCTGAAACATGCTAGATAGAAGTGTTAGTCCAACAAGAGATATGTTGTCATCAATTATCAAAACCACCTAGGGAGCACTTGTGCTTTCAGCAAGTCTCGGTCCAATCCGGAAATGTTTAACCCCCACACACGAAAAGAGGTAGAAAGGGGCACCGGGTGACATAGGAGTGCCGGAATGCAAAACGGACAACGGGGAAAATGCTCGGATGCATGAGACGAACACGTATGAAATGCAATGCACATGATGCCATGATATGAGATGCATGACAAAGACAACAACACACGAAGACAAAAACCCGACACCGAGTAAAATAAAATAACTTAGGCCGGAAACGGCTAGAGTTGGAGTACAGATAAGTTAAATTACATCCGGGGTGTTACAACACTCCACCCCTACGAAAGGATCTTGTCCCGAGATCTAGGACTGGAAAAACTCCGGGTACTCCGAACGGAGGTGATCCTCGCGTTCCCAGGTGGCTTCACGGTCGGAATGGTGTGACCACTTGACTTTGAGGAATTTGATTGACTTATTGCGAGTCTTGCGCTCATTTTCTTCAAGAATAGCAGCAGGGTGCTCACAATAAGAAAGGTCCACTTGACTTGCGGAGCTGAGAGACATGGAACACGTCGTGCACATTTGCAAAGTTGGAAGGAAGCTCGAGTTGATAGGCGAGATCGCCTCTCTTGCTGACGATCTTGAAAGGACCCACGTATCTAGGGTCAAGCTTCCCTTTGATACCGAAGCGACGAGTACCTTTCATTGGAGAGACGCGGAGGTAAACATGGTCTCCGATCTCGATAGCCAAATCACGATGCTTACTATCATAGTAGCTCTTCTGGCGCGATTGCGCTAATTTGAGGTTATCACGAATGAATTTGGACATTTCCTCCGCCTCTGTGATCAAGTCATTTCCAAGAAGTTGACGTTCACCGTTCTTTGACCAGTTAAGAGGAGTACGACACTTCCTGCCATAGAGAATTTCAAATGGGGCCTTGCCCGAACTCGCTTGAAAGCTGTTGTTGTAGGAGAACTCGGCATAAGGAAGACAATCTTCCCACTTCATACCGAAAGAGATAACGAAAGCCCTGAGCATATCTTTGAGAATCTGGTTGACACGCTTGACTTGGCCGCTAGTTTGAGGATGAAAAGTTGTGCTGAAACGGATGTTGGTGCCCATGGCCTTCTGGAAAGAATCCCAAAACTTGGAGGTAAAGATGCTGCCACGATCTGAAGAAATCAACTGCGGAATGCCGTGCAGAGAGACAATCCGAGAGGTAGAAAGCTCTGCCAATTGAGCTGTTGTGATAGACTCTTTGATAGGCAGAAAGTGAGCCACTTTAGTGAGTTTGTCGATGACAACGAATATAGCATCATTGCCACGCTTGGACCTTGGAAACCCAGTCACGAAGGCCATCTCAATGTGGTAAAACTTCCATTCTGGAATGGCAAGAGGTTGGAGGAGACCAGTTGGTCGGTGGTGTTCTGCCTTCACTCTTCTGCAGACATCACATTCATTCACGAACTGAGCAATCTTGCGCTTCATTCGAGTCCACCAATACGCCAGCTTGAGATCCTGGTACATCTTTGTAATCCCAGGGTGGATGGAGAGGAGTGAATTATGAGCCTTGTTCATAATGACTTTACGAAGGTCACCTTTAGGCACAACAATGCGATCCTCGAAGAAGAGAGTATCCTTGTCATCAAGGCGATAGCACTTGTACTTGGGTTGACTCTTGGCAATCCCAATCTTCACCTTCTTCACCATAGTATCAAGAAGTTGAGCCTCGTGAATCCGATCTTCCAAAGTAGGAGAGACTTAGAGGTTGGCGAGGAAACCTTGAGGAACAACTTGCAGATTGAGTTTGCGAAAAGCTTCACAAAGCTCGTGTTGGTAAGGCTTGAGAATCAGACTGTTGCAGTAAGCCTTTCTGCTCAATGCGTCAGCAATTACATTGGCCTTGCCTGGAGTATATTCGGTACTCGGATTATACTCTTGAATCATTTCGACCCAACGAGTCTGCCTGAGGTTGAGATTAGGCTGAGTGAAGATGTACTTGAGACTCTTGTAGTCAGTGAAGATGTCCAATTTTCTTCCCAATAAGAGATGTCTCCAAGTCAACAGAGCATGAACAACTGCCACCAACTAGAGGTCGTGAGTGGGGTAGTTCTTTTCGTTGGGCTTCAACTGGAGAGAGGTATAAGCCACGACTTTCTTCTCTTGCATCAACACTGCACCAAGACCTTCAAGAGAGGCATCGCAGAAGACCTCAAATGGATTGGATTCATCAGGAGGAGTCAAAACTGGAGAGTGACTAATTTCTCTTTCAGGGTATTGAAAGCGATGTCACAATCAGGAGACCAGACATACTTGACGTGCTTCTGGAGAAGGTTGGAAAGCGGCTTCGCGATCTTTGAGAAGTTCTCAATGAACCTTCGACAATAGCTTGCGAGCCCAAGGAAGCTGCGGAGTTGCTTCATGTTCTGAGGTGGTTCCCAATTCACAATTGCAGACACCTTCTCAAGATTCACTGCTATGCCCTTGGCAGAAATGATATGCCCAAGATAGAGAACCTCATCGAGCCAAAACTCGCACTTTGAAAACTTGGCGTAGAACTGATGTTCTCTGAGCTTATCGAGCACCAAACGCAAGTGCTTGGCATGATCTTCCTTGTTCTTGGAAAAGACCAAAATGTCATCGAGGTAGACCAAGACGAAGTCATTTGTGAAGGGGTTGAAGATCAAGTTCATCATGCGAGAGAAAATCGGAGGAGCGTTGACGAGGCCAAAAGACATGACAGTGTATTCATATGAACGATAGCTTGTTCTGAATGCTGTCTTGGGGATATCTTGCTCACGAATTCGAATCTGGTGATAGCCCATATGGAGATCAAGCTTGGAGAATACTTGAGCACCTTTGAGTTGTTCAAACAGCTCGTTGATGTTGGGAAGTGGCTACTTGTTCTTTATAGTCTTCTTGTTCAATGGACGGTAGTCAACACAAAGTCGGTCCGTTCCATCCTTCTTCTTCACAAAAAGAACTCCACAACCCCACAGAGAAGAACTAGGTCGGATGAGACCCATACGCCCTTGTTCATCAAGTTGTTTCTTCGGCTCCTTCAACTCTTTGGGTCCCAGCTTGTAAGGACGTTTGCAAATAGGTTCCGTGCCAGGCTCAAGATCGATGACGAATTCAACTGGCCGGTGCGGAGGCATTCCTGGAAGCTCTTCTGGAAAGACGTCTTGATATTCACAAATGACTGGAATTTGAGAGATGGCATCCAGTTCATCCTTCTCATTGAGAGAAAACAGACGGATGGTATTATCCCGAGCGGTAAAGAAAATTACATCCTCAGACGAATGAGTCAACTGAATCTGCCTGGCTGCACAATCAAGCTGAGCCTTGTGCTTAGAAAGCCAGTCCATTCCCAGAATAAGATCAATATCCAAGTTACCAAGGACCATTGGAGAAGCCAGAAACTTGAAATCACCCATCATGATAGAATTATCCAGAATCTCATAGTTTGCGAGCAAACATTTTACCCGGTGAGACAACTGCTAACGGTTTATGCAAAACTTGAGAAGACAACTCATGCTTAGATGCAAAAGGTCTCGAGATGAAACAATGTGATGCACCAGTGTCAAAAAGTACTTTTGCAGGAACATCGTTAACAGGAAGGTTACCCATGATGACATCTGACGAGTCCTCTGCCTGAGCTGCATTCATCAAATTGACCTTGGCATGCTTGGGGTTATGCTTGACCACAGCTGTACTTGCCGATCTCACAGGAAGAGGAGGAGGGACACGCCTCTGATTGAAGAATTTGTTGGCATAGTGACCCTTCTGTTGGCACTTGTTGCATGTGACCTCTGAAAGCGGACGGTGATACGAAGCACTTGGTCTTGGAGCTTGAGACGAAGTCTTGTTCTGAAAGCCAGGGTTGGGTGGGGGGGGAAGATCCACTGCCACCTTTGCTCTTCTGCTGATAAGACTGACGAAACGGAGGAGGAAGAAGCCAATACTTTTGCTGCTTAGCCACTTGAGTTGAGGAAGAAGGAGTTGCATCTCTGATTCGCTTCTTGGAAGCATCGCACTTTAGTTGAGCAGTCTCTTGCTTCATTGCCATGTTGTAAAACTCATCGTACCTCTTGGGCTCAAAGAGGACGAGAGCTAGCTGGATTTCTTCTCTGAGACAACCCCTAAACTGGTAAATCATGCTCTTCTCATCAGGGATGCCTTACTTAGCAAAACGGGCGAGCTTCTGAAACATTTTGTTGTACTGGTAAACAGACATAGTTCCTTGCTTCAGGTTGCGGAATTCCTCACGCTTGCTCTCAGCCACACTCTGAGGAATATGATGAGCTCTGAAGTCTTGACGGAATTCATCCTAGGTAATCACACGGCCTCCTCTGGAATCTTTGTACTGCTGAAACCATTCTGTAGCTTGGTCTTTGAGTTGGAAGGAGGCAAACTTGACAAAGTCCTCAGGCCTGACATTACTGCACTCGAAATGCTTGCCTATGTCCATGAGCCAATCATCAGCGTCTGTTGCCTCAACACAATTGCTGAAAGTCTTTGGCTGGTTAGCAAGGAACTGGTTGAGTGTAGCAAACTGATTCTGATTGTTGCCCTGGCCCTGGTTCCCTTGGTTGCGCTCTTGAAGAAGTTGCATGATCAGCTGCATGTTTGCATTGGTAGCGGCCATCACAGCTTGCCATGCCTCCGGAGGTGGAGGTGGTGGTGGCGG
Source organism: Triticum urartu (assembly GCF_003073215.2). NCBI lineage: Eukaryota > Viridiplantae > Streptophyta > Magnoliopsida > Poales > Poaceae > Triticum > Triticum urartu. The sequence continues at coordinate 331,068,461 of NC_053025.1, read as the reverse complement.
ATCAGGATTCGGAGTCATGCGCGTTGGAGGAGCGATCCTGAAGAGGTTGACATCCATTAGCAACTTGACAGACAAATATTGAAGCTGAATCAAACGGGTTGAAATTGCAACATAAAGTCTTCACATCCGAACCAAATGAACGAATGCATTCCAATTGAAATGGTCACATATCCATAAATTGAGAAGCCACTTAGAATTGAGGTAGAAGTATAAAACCAACAAGGTATGGACAAGAACAAATACTTGGTGAGGATTACACATTCCCAAACCAAATATCCGTGGAAGAAGAACTAGAGCTACAAGAATTCCCACCTATGAAACTCCCGAACCTTTCCGGTTATGCAATCAAGTGTTGGGGATACAGGGGAAGCATAATATCTCACCCAAATCTAGCAAATCCTACATCCAGCTGTATCCATCCTTCAACACATAACCGACAAAAACTTCAGAAATCATCTACCTCAACCTTCGAAAAGCATCCGTTATACGAGTTATGGCAATACTCCCGAACTCCCGCCCCAGTAATGGGTGGCGTCGAGGTTATCCCACCAACAACTGCATAAAAGAGATTTTCAATGTCGGCAAAACTCAGCTATTCCAGAATCTCAATGATAAAATTGTGACGACAACACCTCGGAGCTCAACTCCCCGGGACACTGCCACAACCCCTAAATGACAGGAGGCACCAATAATAATGTTCTCGTCACAAATCGATCAGAATGATTCCAAGATACCCGCATGATCCTAAAAAAAGTTTAGTGAAATTTGAGAAGAGAAGAGTCAAAACTCTACGTCAAGATGCCTCACCAGAGCGATGAAGGGACTGGGGAGTAAAAAGAATTCCTAACTCTCCGATATATATAATCCTAGATGACTCAAAACATTTTTCTAGACTCAACAACGCTAACGATTCGATCAAGCAGGGGGCTCCTAAGGTCGGTGAAGGCTCTGATTACCAACTTGTAACACCCTCGATGCGGCTATATCTCCTAAGTGTCGAAGCACGACTTAGAGGCATAACCGCACTGAAAGCAATGTCGCAAGTAAGGTAATCTTCACAACAACCCATGTAAATAGATAAAAGGGTAAAAGGTACATAGTTGGCTTACACTCGCCACGTCACACAAATACATGAATAACATTACAATCATCTAATACACTCATGGTCCAACTACGGTACCAAAGTAAAGATCAACACCCACATGCGACACGGTCCCCGATCGCCCCAACTGGGCACCACTACTGATCATCTGGGAAAGACACATGGTAATGGCAAGAGTCTTCATCGAACTCCCACTTGAGCTCAAGCGCATCGTCTAGAACGGTATCATCGGTCCCTGCATCTGGTTTGGAAGTAAACTGTGAGTCACGGGGACTCAGCAATCTTGCACCCTCGCGATCAAGACTATTTAAGCTTATAGGTAAGGCAAGGTATGATGTGGAGCTGCAGCAAGCGACTAGCATATATGGTGGATAACATACGCAAATGAGAGCGAGAAGAGAAGGCAAAGCATGGACGAACATCTATGATCAAGAAGCGATCCTAGAACAACCTACGTCAAACATTACTCCAACACTTCGTTCACTTCCCGGACTCCGCCGAGAAGAGACCATCACGGTTACACACACGGTTGATTCATTTTAATTAAGTTAAGTTTCATGTTATCTACAACCGGACATTAACAACTTCCCATCTGCCCATAACGGCGGGAACGGCTTTTGAAAGTTCAAATCCCTGTAGGGGAGTCCCAACTTAGCCCATCACAAGCTCTCACGGTCAACGAAGGATATTCCTTCTCCCGATACATTCCGATCAGACTCGGCATCCCGGTTACAAGACATCCTCGACAATGGTAAAACAAGTCCAGCAACACCACTCGAATGTGCCGACAAATCCCGATAGGAGCTGCACATATCTCGTTCTCAGGGCACACTCAGATTGTCCAAACTTCCGGTAGGCCAGCCCAGAGTTGCCCCTGGTGGCCACCGGCGGCTGACGAGGTGGACCAACACTCAGAGGAGCACTGGCCCGGGGGGTTTAAATAAAGATGACCCTCGGGCTCCGGAAACCCAAGGGAAAAAGAGGCTAGGTGGCAAATGGTAAAACCAAGGTTGGGCATTGCTGGAGGAGTTTTATTCAAGGCGAACTGTCAAGGGGTTCCCATTATAACCCAACCACGTAAGGAACGCAAAATCCGGGAACATAACACCGATATGACGGAAACTAGGGCGGCAAGAGTGGAACAAAACACTAGGAAAAAGGCCGAGCCTTCCACCCTTTACCAAGTATATAGATGCATTAAGATAACAAGATAATATGGTGATATCCCAACAATAAACATGTTCCAACAAGGAACGATCTCCAATCTTCACCTGCAACTAGCAACGCTATAAGAGGGGCTGAGCAAAGCGGTAACATAGCCAATCAATGTTTTGCTAGGACATGGAGGGTTAGAGGTTTCACATGGAAATTTGGGAGGCATGATAAGCAAGTGGTAGGTATTGTAGCATAGGCATAGCAAAAGAGCGAGCATCTAGCAAGCAACGATAGAAGTGATTTCGAGGGTATGATCATCTTGCCTGCAAAGTTGTCAGAGTTAACTTGATCCTCGTAAGTGAACTTAACGGGCTCCTCGTTCGCGAACTCGTCTCCCGAGTCTACCCAAACACGAACAACAAGCAAACGGAACACAATCAACCACGTGCACTGCTCAAACAACATGATGCAAACATGGTATGATATGCGAGATGCGGTATGTGATGCATATGCAAGATTTGACAAGGAATGATTGAACCTGGCCTCAACTAGGAAATCCAAGAGTGCCACTGGAAAGGTGAGGTGGTTTCGGTTGAAATCGATATAAAGATCACTGGAATCGGATGCACGGTTTGGAAATGGCAAGCAAAACAAATATGGCACCGGTCTGCGATAATCAGCAAGTGACCAACTAAATGCATCAATATATATGCTACAAAACTCAAACGTGACAAAAAAATACATGGCAGGGATCCACTCATGATGCTTGACAAAATATGAACACTGAGCTATGGCTAATTCATCCATTAACTGGTTCAAACAAGCACGGCAAAAGTGCAAATGATAACAGGTTTCAGACTTGGTGAAATTAACACAAGTCTGGAATTTATCATCAGGAAGCACACTTTAGAGCATGAAAACTAAATGCTACACGAACTTAACATGGCAAAGAAAGGCATGGCATGAAGCTACTCACAGCACTTAACAAAAGTCCATTAGTGACCTTGAGCCAAAAGGGATCAGAATATACAATTGCAAGCATGTGAACATGGCAAAAAGATAAACAGATTCAGACTTAGTGAAAAACTGGAGCATGCAAAACAGTTAACGAGTAGGCATGTTTACGAGCTCGATGCACTCACTACAGAGCATGCCATGACAAACTAAGCATACACCCATCAAGAATACATAGCATAGGAGCTAGAAATGGCAAGAACAATAACATAGCATGCACGGATCAATAGCAACATCCTCGGCAAAATCGCTAAACATGTCAACAATCTGCCAGGATTAATCTATAGCAAAAGTAGAGCTCGATTGACTCAAGCTAGGGTGCTCCATAATTGCAAACAAAGACATGGATGGATAGAGCACCACAATTTTAAGAAAACAGCCTTACTGATCATCCTCAAAAGAGGCACAGATCACTAGGAAACAACATGAACATATGGCATAACGACAAAAATAGAACAAGGACTTTGTGAAATTCTAAGTCCCTGAAATCAGCCTTACCGAGTACGCTACTTTGCAAGCTTGTGCTAGTCACCACAAGTATCACAGAAATACGTGGCAAGCACCCCTGTAAAGATGGAATGGCATATAACAAAACACATGTAGAGCTCAGGATCATAGAATGCACACATTAATCATGGCAAAAATGACAAAAAGCCATTTGCTGAAACAAATCTGCCAAATCCATCACATAGCCCTCTTCCAACAGCATTTCGGCCATCAAGATTTTCTTAAATGAAAATGATGCAATGAGATGAAATGATGTACTCGTCGAGACTAACAATTTGATATGCTACACGCACGAATCGGAGCTACGGATGCAGAGTTATAGCATGTGCAAGAATGCAAAAAATTAGGGTACCCTGGGAAAAAGTCAACCGAGAGATTTTTCCAGATCTGAGATCCGGCCATAGCAGATCCCGAGGTTCACCGCCGTTGCACTGTAGCTCGCAAGAGGGGAAGAGCAGCGCGGCGGCCGGAGCTCGGTGGCGAGGAAGAAGAGCTCGTTGGAGGGGAAGGAGTCGTCGGGGCCAGAGGAAGGACGGGGCGGCGTCGGCAGCCCTGTCGCCGGCGAACTCGAGGGCGTCGGGCGGCGCGTTGGACGAGGTCGGCGGCGGCGCCGGGCACCGGACTTCGGGAAGACGGTGGTAGGGCTACCGGGCGGCGCGGGGCGCCTCTAGCCCGGTCGGGTGGCGGGGAGTGCCGGCCACGGGCCGAGCGGGCCCGCACGGCGGCGGCGAAGTGGGGCGCCCGCCCGGGACAGATGGCGGCGCGGGATTGGTCGGCGGTGGTGCGTCCGGCGCGGGCGGACGTGTCCGCGCGAGGAGAGGGATTTTCTAGGGTTTTTGGAAGGAGGGGATCCGGGATTTCGAGATGGGATGCCTTTTTATAGGTAGGAGGAGCTAGGAAGCTCCAAATGAGGTGCGGTTTGCGGCCACGCGATTGTGATCGAACGCTCTAGATGATGGAAAGGTTTTTGGTGGGTTTTGGGCCAAATTGGAAGGGTGTTGGACTGCAACACAAACGAGGCCTTCTCGGTCCCTCGGTTAACCGTTGGAGTATCAAACGAAGTCCAAATGGTACGAAACTTGACAAGCGGTCTACCGGTAGTAAACCAAGGCCGCTTGGCAAGTCTTGGTCCAATCCGGAAATGTTTAACCCCCACACACGAAAAGAGGTAGAAAGGGGCACCGGGTGACATAGGAGCGCCGGAATGCAAAACGGACAACGGGGAAAATGCTCGGATGCATGAGACGAACACGTATGCAATACAATGCACATGATCACATGATATGAGATGCATGACAAAGACAACAACACACGAAGACAAAAACCCTACACCGAGGAAAATAAAACAACTTAGGCCGGAAACGGCAAGGGTTGGAGTACAGATAAGGTAAATTACATCCTGGGTGTTACAAGGAATGAGCCTTTGACTAATCATTAATATTTCTCTTATGATAATGATCATATGTCTTGGATATATTTTCACCCTTTCATGCTATCTAACCCTTGTAGGTACTTGGATGAATCAAAATCTATGAGATTGCAAATCACTCACATCTTGAGCAATCTCTACATCACCAAGTCTCTAAAACATTACGGTAGAAGACAAGGAAGCATGAAATCTTTCAACATATCCTTTGACAAAATCTTTATATCAAATTTCATTTGGTATGAAATTCATGACTGCCATTTTGGATACACAAGTGCTCTAACTTGCAAGACTAACCCATGTAGGTAGATGAAGTCAAACTACAAGTGGTACTCCCAATCATGGATGAGCTACATCAACCTTGAGCATCCCACACAAGTTCAACTACATGATCAAGTTCAACACCACCACCCAAGGTATGTTATTCCATCTTAGAGAAGCTTTACCCCAAGTCATGGGTCAAAGAAAGTCAACAAGATGTGAACACATCAAATGCTTAAACGAAAATGGTAACCCCATTTTGAGCTTAAACGATGAGTATGACCTACGATCAAGTGTTCTCACTTGACTCCTCAGTCAATATACTCTAACATAGGTGACTTTGTCGCCGACCAATTCTAGGTGAAGTTCTCTAGTGCTTCTCTGTGTTCTTGCATTTGTCTCTTGCACATTTGTTCCTCTTCATCTAGATTTTTTTCTTTTCTTTTCTCTGTTTTGTTCTACATTCCCGGCATCCAATTCATTGCAAATTCTTCATTTAATTCCTTGCAAATCTTTTCGAAATCTTATTTGCCTAGTGAGCTGAGATGACAAATGTTCTTTCTGTGTTGAACTCGGACACACCGATTTGTCTCTTTCGGTCAAACCGAACCATCTCGGTGCCACCGAAGAAAACAACTCGGTGTTACCGATTTCAATGCTAAGAAAACACTTTGCCATTTGCATCCTGCATATTTACTCCAGCTCCACTCAATGATTCTTGTCTTGTACCTACATCACATTCTAAATGGTGCTTTGCTCTGTGACTCAAGGACCAAACCTATTTTGACTCACACTCTAGAAGATCCCTTCATGGAAATTGATGTTAAAGGGGGAGAGAGAGATCACATCAAAGCTTAATCACTTCAAAAGGGGGAGAGTACTTCAAAGGGGGATAATGCTTAATTGCATCAAAGAGCCCCAAATGCTTGGTATTCAAGAGGAAAGAAGTCACATGTCTTTAAGAGGGGAAAGACATGTTAGTTTGTGCTATGTTTTTGTGTGATCTGATTTGTTTTGCTCTGATTTTCTTTTCCCTATATTCTCCCATTATCCAATATAAGATTCATGGGGAGAAAGACTTCTAAGGGACATGTCTATATACAATAGAGTACCTACTACTCACTCTCTACATGTCATCCCAATCTTGGTACTCTTGTGGTTTGTTGTTCTTGCTCTGTTTAGTAGATGTTTCTGTGTTATCTAACCTTGTTTACTCAGGTTCATCTCTTCCAAAGCTTGCTCAAGACCACAAGGTAAGTATATGCATCACACTCATGTGCATGATGACCTCTTGCTGATGTACATATTGTTTGCAAGGACTCATGAACATGAAGGTACAATTCCTATATTCACATCATTTGCTCTGATGCATATAGCCAAGATACATGTAACACATTGCTTGCTCGGTCATGCTTATGCAGTCACATGCTCTTATATTCCATATTTACATGATTGCATACATGTAGGGGGAGCCTATGCATGTTACATGTCTTTCCAAAGCTTTACTTGCTATTCTTTATATCTTTATCTAAAGCTTTGATGTATGTTGTCATCAATTACCAAAAAGGGGGAGATTGAAAGCACAAGTGCTCCCTGAGTGGTTTTGGTAATTAATGTGAACATATCTCTTGTTGGACTAATGTTTTATCTAGTATATTTTAGATAAGTTCAACAAATGGAGTGGCATGGACAAGAGGATGTGGAACCCCTGCAAGATGCTAACAACAAAGGATTGGCAAAAGCTCAAAACCTCAAGACTCTACATTTTCATTTTAGTGATATAAGATCACATTGAATCCATAGGAAAGCCAAAACTATTAAAAGGGGATGAGGTGTTTCTTAATGGTTTGCTTGCTCAAAGTGCTTAGTGATATGCTCCAAAGCCCTCAACCACTTTCTCATATCCACATATGTCCCAATACAAAAGTCAAACTCAGCCCCACCGATTTGATCTATCCGGCGCCACCGAGTTCACTTGACATAGCCACTGCCAGAAACCCTAATCAATTCGGTCTCACTGATGGGATCCCGGTCTCACCGAGATGGGCTTGCAAACTCTCTGTTACATATTGCAATTATTTTGGTCCCACCGAGATAAGCAATCGGTCCCACCAGGTTTGCCTGACCAACTCTCTGTTTAGCTTATTACCAAAATCGGTCCCACCGAGTTTGTGTAATCGGTCAAACTGAGTTGAGGTTTTACCCTAACCCTAGCACATCGGTCCCACCGAGTTGATCATATCGGTCCCACTGAAAAGCCTAACGTTCACATTTTGAACTAAATTGGTCTGACCAAGTTTAACGATTCGGTCCCACCGAGTTTGGTGATTTGTGTGTAACGGCTAGATTTTGTGTGGAGGCTATAAATACCCCTCCACCCACTCTTCATTTGTGGAGAGAGCCATCAGAACGTGCCAACACTTCCAACATACGTTTCCCGAGAGAGAACCACCTACTCATGTGTTGAGACCAAGATATTCCATTCCAACCACAAGAATCTTGATCTCTAGCCTTCCCCAAGTTGCTTTCCACTCAAATCTTCTTTCCACCAAATCCAAATCTGTGAGAGAGAGTTGAGTGTTGGGGAGACTATAATTTGAAGCACAAGAGCAAGGAGTTCATCATCAACACACCATCTATTACCTTTTGGAGAGCGGTGCCTCCTAGATTGGTTAGGTGTCACTTGGGAGCCTCCGACAAGATTGTGGAGTTGAACCAAGGAGTTTGTAAGGGGCAAGGAGATCGCCTACTTCGTGAAGATCTACCCTAGTGAGTCAAGTCCTTCGTGGGCGATGACCATGGTGGGATAGACAAGGTTGCTTCTTCGTGGACCCTTCGTGGTGGAGCCATCCGTGTACTCACGCAATCGTTACCCTTCGTGGGTTGAAGTCTCCATCAACGTGGATGTACAATAGCACCACCTATCTGAACCAGGCCAAAAATCTCTGTGTCTCCAATTGCGTTTGCACACTCCAATCCCATCCCTTTACATTGTCGCAACTTGCATGCTTTATTTTCCGCTGCTCATATACTCTTGTCATGCTTGCTTGAAATGTATTGTGAATGTTTAAACTTGTGCTAAATCTCTACCTTTACTTGAAGAAAATAAAAATTGCTACTTTTATTTGTTAAGAGTCTCTTCACCCCCCTCTAGACACCTCTTCTCGATCCTTTCATCCTGCTCTACGGGGTCTCCGCATAATCACTATCTCAACAAGGTAACTACAAGGTTGCTCCTTGAGCTGTTTGGCTAGAGGAGGAAGATGAGCGAGACTAGCCTTTCTTCCCTTCTCTATATGCGTGTATGTGTCAAGGTTCTGAACCCTTTGCATGGGTGACCTGGGGTGTTTATATAGGCCTACCCCCAAGGGTACAATGGTAATCCGGCTGTGTGTGGGCCCTAGCCGTTAGTCTCTCTAAACACCGGCTTCTCCGTTGGCTGCTGGGGCCCGCCGCCTGGTGAGTCCCGTCGGCTGTCGTGTACACGGCCGACAGGCCGCGTCCGCCGCTTGCGGGTCTGGTTGATCACTCCACATTGTAGCCTCACTCCTAATGACGAATGCTTTGTTGGGGGAAGCATGGCTACAGTACCGCCGCCTGGTGCGCGTTCGCAGTAGCCATTCCCCATTTCCTCTGCTTAATGGTGCACAAACTTTGAGGGGGGGGAGCCGCCTGGTGGGAGACGAACTGCCCCTGTCGCCGCCTTCTAGCGATCTGCCGCCTTCTGGGGTTCGCCGATTGGTAGGGCCCACTGCCAGCAGGCCATACCGACAGGTTGTCGTGGGAGCATAGCTCCCTAGGCAGTAGGTGATGTCATGGGTACTGTGGCTATAGTACCCCGCCGGATGGTTGGCGTCCTCTAGGTACGCTCGTACTGTAGCTGCGCTTAGCCCGGGATTCAAGGGTGGTAGATTGCACTATGGCCACACCCCGTCCAGTTGTAGTTATGTAGGTGCAAACTTTGAGGGCACGAGGGGCCGCCTGTTAGAAGCCGGCCATGTCTTAGATGCCTTCTGGAGATCTGCCGCCTTCTTGCAGACGGCCGCTTGGACCGGCCGGCTTAAGGGGGCAGTCGTTTGTCCGGGAGGTATGAGGGGCGCAGTCGGCCCCGATGTCTTGAAATACCATGGGGAGCTGATGAGGCTACCCATGGTCATTTACTCCGACAAATTATTTTAATTCTAATTAATAAAAAATCCAAAAAAGGATTATACTTCAAAACATCGTAGAAAATAATCTATAGCTCAGAATGAAAAGATTTACATATGAAAAATGATCAGAAGAATCCAATATATCCATTGGTACGGGTTTCATGCATGACAAAGGTACTTAACCTTGCTGTTTAGATCAAAACATGATAATGCACATTATAAAGTCATGACTTGTGTTTGAATTTGAACCCTTGGTTCAAATTGACTCAAACCTCTCCTAGTTTTAGTTGCATCAGCTCAACACTCTCATTTTTCCATGTGATGTGCATGCATCATATTGTTGAATATTGCCATGTATTAATTGTGTTACCGGTGTGATCCCCGTGGTAGGTCCTGCACCCGAGGATATCCGTGAGTATCCAACCGAAGGGCGGCACCCTTCCACCACCTTGCCATTCAAGCAACCCCATTGATCATTTCGATACAATCCCATCTTCTCGCTACTATTCTCATTTACTGCATTAAGACAACAACGTTTCAAACTGTTGTTTGCTGCGGTAGTTGAGCCCCTTTCTGTAACACCCCGGATGTAACTTCCCCAATTTGTACTCCAACTCTTGCCGTTTCGGCTTTAAGTTATTTTATTTTCTCGGGTTTGGGTCTTTGTCTCCGTGTGTTGTTGTCGTTGTCATGCATCTCATATCATGTTCGTCTCATGCATTCGAGCATTTCCCCGTTGTCCGTTTTGCATTCCGGCGCTTCGTTCTCCTCCGGTGGTCATTTCTACCTTTCTTTCGTGTGTGGGGATTAAACATTTCCGAATTGGACCGAGACTTGCCAAGCGGCCTTGGTTTACTACCGGTAGACCGCCTGTCAAGTTTCGTATCATTTGTACTTCGTTTGATACTCCAACGGTTAACCGAGGGACCAAAAAGGCCTCGTGTATGTTGCAGCCCAACACCCCTCCAACTTGGCCCAAAATCCACCTAAGCCTTCTCCGTCATCTAGATCGTTCGATCACGATCGCGTGGCCGAAAACCGCACCTCATTTGGACTCTCCTAGCTCCTCCTATGCCTATTTAAAGATCCCCCGAAAATCTCCTTCTCCTTCCCCCCCGAAAACCCTAGATCTCATCATCGCGCGCCGCCGGACGATTTCCCGTCCGACCGGACACGTCCGAAGCTGCCGCCTCCGCCACGTGGCGCTCCGCCATTCGCCCGCCGTCCCGGCCCACATCGCCGCCCCGCCGACCCGCCGGGGCCCGGATCGGGCCCTCCTGGCCCGGGACGCCGCCGCCGCCACCCGCGGGCACCCGAGCCCGCGCCGCCGCTCACCACATCGCCGGCCGCCGCGCGCCGCCCGGCGACGACCATGCCTCTCCTCTCCTCTCCTCGCCTCGCCGCCACCCCACGCCTCGCCGGAGTGCGCGTCGCTGCCGCCCTTGCCGGGGATCCGGCCGTCCCCGACCTCCCCGGCCATCCTCCGGCGCCGCCCCGCTGCCACATCACCGGCGAAGCCATCGGCGTCGCTATTGACCTCAAACCCTAGATCCGGAGGTCGAATTCTACTAAGTCCCCGATTTTTCCAGTTCCAAGTGCCTATGTTCATCATGCCGTAACTTTGTATCCGTAGCTCCGTTTTGGGCATATAGCATATAAAAATGTTCATCTCAGGGAGTGCATCATTTCATTCCAATGCATCATTTTCATTTGAGATCATCTTGATGCCTGAAATTCTGTTAGAAGAGGGCTACATGGGATAATTGTCAGATCTGCTACTCCATTTAGATAATTGTCATTTTTGCCATGATTATTGGGTGCATGATATGCCCTGATGCTCTACATATGTTTTGTTAAGGGTTTTGTCATCTTTCCAGAGGTGCAACCCATGTATTTTTGTGATGTGTGTGGTGACTAGCACAAGCTTGCCAAGTGAGGCAGTTGGTAATTCTGATTTCAGGGACTTAGCAATTCCACTAAGTCCTTGATCTGTTTATTTCATATGGCCATATGTTCATGTTGTTTCCTAGTGATCCGTGCCTCTTTTGAGGATGATCAGTAAGGATGTTTTGTTAATCTTGTAGTGCTCTATCAATGCATGTCTTTGTTTGCAATTATGGAGCAACCTAGGTTGATTCAATCGAGCTCTACTTTTGCTACTTTGTGAATCTGGGCAGATTGTCAACTTGTTTGCAATTTTGCCGATGATATTGTAGTTGATCCGTGCATGCTATGCTATTGTTCTTGACATGTCTAGCTTTCATTTTGTGTGTTCTTGATAGATGTATGCTTATTTTGTCATGCCTTGCACCGTAGTGAGTGCATCGAGCTCATAAACATGCCTACTTGATATCTGTTTTCAGCATGCTCCAGTTTTCACTAAGTCTGTGATCTGATTACGTTTTTACCATGTTCACATGCTTGCAATTGTATTTTCTGATCCCTTTTGGCTCAAGGTCACTAAGGGACTTTTGTTAAGCTCTTTGAGTAGCTCCATGCCATGCTTTAATTTGCCATGTTCAGGTCCTGTAGCATGTAGTTTTGTTGCTCCAAAGAGTGCTACCTGATCTGAGATTCCAGACAAGTGTTAATTTCACTAAGTCTGAAATCTGTTTACCATATGCATTTTTGCCATGCTTGTTTGAACCTGTTAATGGATGAATTGGCCGTAGCTCAGTGCTAGACTTTTGTTAAGCATCTTGAATGCCTCCCTGCCATGTATTTTGTTTGTCATGTTTGGGTGCTGTAGCATGTTCATCTCATTGCATTTAGATGGCTACTTACTATAAATCGCAGACCGGTGTCGTATTTGAATCGCTTGCCATTTTCCAAACCATAACTCCGATTCCGGCGTTCTTTATATCGTTTTCAAGCGATTTCATCTCATCTTTCCAGTGGCACACTTGGATTCCCAAGTTGAGGCCAGGTTCTTGCATTTTCCTGTCACATCTTGCATATGCATCCCGCATCGCATCCCGCATAGCATATCATCTTTGCATCATCTTGTTTGGTCCTTGCACGTGGTTGATTGTGTCCTTGTTGCTTGTTTGTCTTGTTTGGGTAGAGCCGGGAGACGAGTTCGCTAACGAGGAGCCCGTTGAGTTTGCTTTCGAGGATCTAGTCAACTCTGACAACTGTGCAGGCAAGATGATCATACCCTCGAAATCACTACTATCTTTGCTATGCTAGATTGCTCGCTCTTTTGCTATGCCAATGCTACGATGCCTACCACTTGCTTTCAAGCCTCCCAAATTTCCATGTCAAGCCTCTAACCCACCATGTCCTAGCAAACCGTTGATTGGCTATGTTACCGCTTTGCTCAGCCCCTCTTATAGCGTTGCTAGTTGCAGGTGAAGATTGGAGACCGTTCCTTGTTGGAACATTTATTTACTTGTTGGGTTATCATTATATTGCCATGTTATCTTAATGCATCTATATACTTGGTAAAGGGTGGAAGGCTCGGCTTTTCGCCTAGTGTTTTGTTCCACTCTTGCCGCCCTAGTTTCCGTCATATCGGTGTTATGTTCCCGGATTTTGCGTTCCTTACGCGGTTGGGTTATAATGGGAACCCCTTGATAGTTCGCCTTGATTAAAGCTTTTCCAGCAATGCAACCTTGGTTTTACCATTCGCCACCTAGCCTCTTTTTCCCTTGGGTTTCCGGAGCCCGAGGGTCATCTTATTTAACCCCCCCCCCCCGCCGGGCCAGTGCTCCTCTGAGTGTTGGTCCGAACTGAGCTGCCTACGGGGCCACCTCGGGGAAACTTGAGGGTTGGTTTTACTCGTAGCTAGTCTCATCTGAGTGTGCCCTGAGAACGAGATATGTGCAGATCCTATCAGGATTTGTCGGCACATTCGGGCGGTGTTGCTGGTCTTGTTTTAACCTGTCGAAGTGTCTTGAAGAACCGAGATACCGAGTCTGATCGGAACGTCTTGGGAGGAGGTCTATTCCTTCGTTGACCATGAGAGCTTGTCATGGGCTAAGTTGGCACTCCCCTGCAGGGATTTGAACTTTTGAAAGCCGTGCCCGCGGTTATGGGCAGATGGGAATTTGTTAATGTCCGGTTGTAGATAACTTGAACCTTAACTTAATTAAAATGGATCAACTGAGTGTGTTGCCGTGACGGCCTCTTCTCGGCGGAGCCCGGGGAGTGGACACGGTGTTGGAGTAATGTTTGCGCAGGTTATTCTCTAGTTTCTCGCTCGCGCTTTGCCTCCTCTTCTCGCTCTCTCTTGCGAACAGGATAGCCACCATATTTTGCCAGTCGCTTGCTGCAGCTCCACATATTTACCTTGCCTTACCTATAAGCTTAAATAGTCTTGATCGCGAGGGTGCGAGATTGTTGAGTCCCTGTGGCTCACAGATTACTATCACTCCAGATGCAGGGCCTGATGATTCCGCTCTAGGAGACGCGTTTGAGCTCAAGTGGGATTTCGACGAGGAGTCTCAACGTTACTATGTTTCCTTTCCTGATGATCAGTAGTGGTGCCTAGTTGGGGGTGATCGGGGCCGTGTCGCATGTTGGGTTATCTTTTATTTTGGCGCCGTAGTCAGGCCATGAGTGTTTGGATGATGTAATGTTATTTATGTACTTGATTGACGTGGCGAGTGTAAGCCAACTATGTTATCTCCCCTTTATGATTTATATTACATGGGATGTTGTGAAGATTGCCTAACTTGCGACATATGCATTCAATGCGATTATGCCTCTAAGTCGTGCCTCGACACGTGGGAGATATAGTCGCATCGAGGGTGTTACACTTTCCTCTTCATGACCTGTCTTTGCCACAGTAACTAGATGAAACCCACTAGCATGTGTAGGAGTTGTTTGACCCATGTTGTGTTCCTACCATGCTATACCTGCTAGGCTTAGATTTGTGTCAGGTCTGGTTCATCTGTGTGATGGATTGGAGTGAAATGGTTGTGTCCAGTAATGAGAGTGAAGTGTTGAACATGTTTTGGTAAAGGTATCGATGAGAGGCCATGTAGGAGTACATGGTGGGTTGTTTCATTGGAACCGTCCCTAAGAACTGCGATCCGTGTATGTGATCCAAGATAAGCTACTACCAGACATTGGGCTCCGGGCGCTCCAAGCACTCTCAACTTATTAACTGACATGGTCTCGATCCAGGAGTTGCAAGTAGTTTATGGTGTTTGTAGTATACTATATGTCGTGCACAACGCTGACCCTAGGGGTGGGCTGTGATGCGGCAGGTACGTGACACGGTGTACCGAGTCGTCCGTTTGGTGACTCGGGAACCCTGTACACATCGTTTGGGGCCTTGGAGGAAACCTCAGCCGGATCGCCTTGTGAATGGAACCCGAATAGGCGATAAACCTGGACTAGAGAATTGAGTGGTTAGTTAGGTCGTGGCCAACACCCTCTCTGGACTTCCGCTTGAAGGTTGCCGAGTACATGTCGTGTAAGCGGCGATAAGTGGTGGAAGCGTGTGTGAAGAAGTACACCCCTTCAGGGTTATTAATCTATTCGAATATCCGCGTTCGCAGTAATGGACTAATGGGTTGTTTATGCAGTTCATAGACAAGTTAATGGTTACTCATAAAAGACTCAAGACAAGTGTGAGTGTCGTTGATGGCCCTCTCGTAGGATGACGGAAGAGGACCCACAGTAGAGTATTGTGTTGGTGATTAGTGGACTTGTGTGCACAAAATCATTTGTAAACTACTGTCACTCGTAGGATAGGATAGCCATGAGTCAAAGCTGGTTTGCTGCAATAAACTCCACTACCCTTGTTGATAATGTTGCATGTATGATAGGATCTGATGTAAGACTTGCTAAGTAACTTTGTACTCATGTTGCTTAATAAACTGTTGGAGAGGAGAACACCACACCCTCCGATGGGTTAATTGTAGATCTCGATGTTGACGAGTAACTTGCCACCCACGTGGTGACCCTAAGCTTGTGAAGGGCCTATGTAGATAGCAGGCTTCGCCAAGCCTTCTTTCTTTCTAGTTGTCTGTACTCAGACAAGTTTGCTTCTGCATGTGCTTGTATGTTTGTATGACTTGAGTGTCGGATCGTGTGACCCCTACCTATATGAATATCTTATGTATGGCTCTCTCAAGCTTTTAAATAAATACTTTGAGTTGTAGAGTTTTGTTGTGATGACATGTTGTATTTGCACATATCGAGCATATTGTGTGTATGATTTTGAAATGCTTGGTATGTGTGGGATCCGACAACCTAGTTGTTTATTCTTGGTAGCCTCTCTTATGGGGAAATGTCTCCTAGTGCTTCCACTGAGCCATGGTAGCTTGCTACTACTCCGGAACACTTAGGCTGGCTGACATGTGTGATTCTTTGTTCCTGTGTCTGTCCCTTTGGGGAAATGTCACGCGTTGTTCCTTTAAGTCCTTGTAGCTTGCTACGACTTGGGTACATACGTTGATGATCGACACATTCGTTCCTGGGTCATGTATGCCTATCCCTGTAAGTTAGTGCCACTTTGAATTCACGACTAGTCATTTCGGCCCGGGTTATCTATCATATGGATGCTAGCGACACTATCATATACGTGAGCCAAAAGGCGCAACGGTCCCGGGCCAAGTAAGGTGGCACCCGTGGGAATACCGTGCGTGAGGCCACAAATTGATATGATGTGTTACATGCTAGATCGGTGTGACTTAGGATCGCGGTCCTAACGGCGCCGCAGCCTTGAGGCCGGTTATTAGGCCCTCATATTCCGCGATGTTGTGGGAGACCTTCTCACCACGCTGGAAGCAGAGCTGCACAATGTAGTAGAACTTGTCCTGGGTGGGCGAGATGAACAAAGCTCCAGCCCCCGCGCCCTGACGCACAAGTGCACCGTCGAAGTACATGACCCAACCATCCGGTGCTTCATCTCCGAGCGCGAGAGAACGGTCCTTGATACGTCTCCGTCGTATCTACTTTTCCAAACTCTTTTGCCCTTGTTTTGGTCTCTAACTTGCATGTTTTGAATGGAACTAACCCGGACTTACGCTGTTTTCAACAGAATTGCCATGGTGTTATTTTTGTGCATAATAAAAAGTTCTCGGAATGACCTGAAACTTCACGGAGATAAGTTTTGGAATTAATAAAAAATATTGGCGAAAGAATCAAGTGAAGGGTGCCCACACCCTGGCCACAAGGGTGGGGGCGCGCCCACCCCCCTAGGGCGCGCCACCCGACCTTGTGGCCCCGCTGGACCTCCACCGACCTCAACTCCAACTCCATATATTCTCTTTCAGGGAGAAAAAAATCAGAGAGAAGGATTCATCGTGTTTTAGGATATGGAGCTGCCGCCAAGACCTGTTCTTCCTTGTGAGGGAAGATCTAGAGTCCGTTTGGGGCTTCGGAGAGGGGAATCCTTCGCCATCGTCATCATCAACCATCCTCCATCGCTAATTTCATGATGCTCACCACCGTGCATGTGTAATTCCATCGTAGGCTTGCTAGACCGTGATGGGTTGGATGAGATTTACCATGTAATCAAGTTAGTTTTGTTAGGGTTTGATCCCTAGTATCCACTTTGTTCTAAGATTGATGTTGCCATGACTTTGATATGCCTAATGCTTGTCACTAGGGCCCGAGTGTCATGATTTAAGATCTGAACCTATTATGTTTTCATGAATATATTTTTGTTCTCGATCTGGCAACCCCGGAGTGGCAATAGTCGGGACCACTTCCGGTGATGACCATAGTTTGAGGAGTTCATGTATTCACTAAGTGCTAATGCTTTGATCCGGTACTCTATTAAAAGGAGGCATTAATATCCCTTAGTTTCCAATAGGACCTCGCTGCCATGGGAGGGTAGGACAAAATATGTCATGCAAGTTTGATAACCCACAAGTATAGGGGATCGAAACAGTTTTCAAGGGTAGAGTATTCAACCCAAATTTATTGATTCGATAGAGGGGGAGCCAAAGAATATTCTCAAGTATTAGCAGCTGTGTTGTCAATTCAACCACACCTAGAAACTTAATATCTACAGCAAAGTGTTTAGTAGCAAAGTAATATGATAGTAGTGGTAACGGTGATAAAAGGTAACGGTAGCAAAAGTAATATTTTTGGTGTTTTGTAGTGATGATAACAATAGCAATGGAAAAGTAAATAAGCGAAGAACAATATATGGAAAGCTCGTAGGAAATGGATCGGTGATGGAGAATTATGCCGGATGCCGTTCATCATGCAACAATGATATCCTAGGGTGACACAGAACTAGCTCCAGTTCATCAATGTAATGTAGGCATGTATTCCGAATATAGTCATACGTGCTTGTGGAAAAGAACCTGCATGACATATTTTATCCTACCCTCCCATGGCAGTGGGGTCCTAGCGGAAACTAAGGGATATTAAGGCCTCCTTTTAATAGAGTACCGGACCAAAGCACTAACACATAGTGAATACATGAACTCCTCAAACTACGGTCATCACCGGTAAGTATTCCGATTATTGTCACTTCGGGGTTAATGGATCATAACACATAATAGGTGACTATAGACTTGCAAGATAGGATCAAGAACCCTCATATATTGATGAAAACATAATAAGTTCAGATCTGAAATCATGGCACTCGGGTCCTAGTGACAAGCATTAAGCATAGCAAAGTCATAGCAACATATATCTCAGAACATAGTGGATACTAGGGATCAAACCCTAACAGAACTAACTTGATTACATGATAAATCTCATCCAACCCATCACCGTCCACCAAGCCTAAGATGGAATTACTCATGCACGGCGGTGAGCATCATGAAATTGGTGATGGAGGATGGTTGATGATGACGATGGCGACGGATTCCCCTCTCCGGAGCCCCGAACGGACTCCAGATCAGCCCTCCGAGAGAATTTAGGGCTTGGCGGCGGCTCCGTATCGTAAAACACGATGAATCCTTCTCTCCCGGTTTTTTCTCCCCGAAAGTGAATATATGGAGTCCAGGTTGAGGTCGGTGGAGTGTCAGGGGGCCCACGAGGCAGGGGGCGCGCCCCCCACCCTCGTGGACAGGTGGGGAACCCCCTGACATGGATCTTCCTTCCAATATTCATTATATATTCCAAAATAATGCTCCGTTGATTTTTAGGTCATTCCGAGAACTTTTATTTCTGCACAAAATTAACACCATGGCAATTCTGCTGAAAACAGCTTTAGTCCGGGTTAGTTCCATTCAAATCGTGCAAGTTAGAGTCCAAAACAAGGGCAAAAGTGTTTGGAAAAGTAGATACGATGGAGACGTATCAACTCCCCCAAGCTTAAACCTTTGCTTGTCCTCAAGCAATTCAGTTGATAAACTGAAAGTGATAAACAAGAAATTTTACAAACTCTGTTTGCTCTTGTTGTTGTAAATATGTAAAGCCAGCATTCAAGTTTTCAGCAAAGATTATGAACTAACGATATTCACAATAACATTTAGGTCTCATGTTTACTCATATGAATGGCATAATAAACTAGCGAGCAATAATAATAAATCTCGGATGAAAACACTTTCTCGAAACAATCATAATATGATATAACAAGATGGTATCTCGCTAGCCCTTTCTGAGACCGCAAAACATAAATGCAGAGCACTTTTAAAGATCAAGGACTGACTAGACATTGTAATTCATGGTAAAAGAGATCCAGTCAAGTCATACTCAATGTAAACTAACAGTAATGGATGCAAATGACAGCGGTGCTCTCCAACTGGTGCTTTTTAATAAGAGGATGATGGCTCGGCATAAAAGTAAATAGATAGGCCCTTCGCAGAAGGAAGAAGGAATTTGTAGAGGTGCCAGAGCTCAGTTTTGAAATAGATATGAATAATATTTTGAGCGGTATACTTTCATTGTCAGCATAACAACCAAGAGATGGCGATATCTTCCATGCTACACACATTATAGGCGATTCCCAAATAGAATGGTAAAGTTTATACTCCCCCTCCACCAACAAGCATCAATCCATGGCTTGCTCGAAACAGCGAGTGCCTCCAACTAACAAGAATCCCGGGGGAGTTTTGTTTGCAGTTATTTTGATTTGATTTGCATAAAGCATGGGACTGGGCATCTTGGTGACCAGCCATTTTCTCGTGAGTGAGGAGCAGAGTCCACTCCTCTTGAGAATAACCCGCCTAACATGGAAGATATGGACAACCCTAGTTGATACATGAGCCATTCGAGCATACAAAACATGATATTTATTTGAAGGTTTAGAGTTTGGCACATACAAATTTACTTGGAACGGCAGGTCGGTACCGTATATAGGTAGGTATGGTGGACTCATATGGAATAACTTTGGGGTTTATGGAATTGGATGCACAAGCAGTATTCCCGCTTAGTACAGGTGAAGGCTAGCAAAAGACTAGGAAGCGACCAGCTAGAGAGCGACAACAGTCATGAACATGCATTAAAATTAATCAACACCGAATGCAAGCATGAGTAGGATATAATGCACCATGAACATAAATATCGTAGAGGCTATGTTGATTTTGTTTCAACTACATGCGTGAACATGTGCCAAGTCTAGCCACTCGAATCGTCCAAAAGAGGATACCATCCTATCATACCACATCACAACCATTTTAATAGCATGTTGGCATGCAAGGTAAACCATTATAAGCTACTAGCTAATTAAGCATGGCATAAGCAACTATGATCTCTAATTGTCATTGCAAACATGTTTATCCATAATAGGCTGAATCAGGAACAATGAACTAATCATATTTACAAAAACAAGATAGGTCGAGTTCATACCAGCTTTTTTCATCTCAATAAGTTCATCATATAATCATCATTATTGCCTTTCACTTGCACGACCGAATAGTGTGCATAATAATAATAGTGCACGTGCATTGGACTAAGCTGGAATCCGCAAGCATTCAATTCAAGAGAGAAGACAAGGTAATATGGGCTCTTTGTTAGATCAACAATAATGCATATAAGAGCCACTCAACAATTTTATTATGGTCTTCTCCTCTCGACCCCCAAAGGAAAGAAAGAAATAAAACTATTTACACGGGAAAGCTCCCAACAAGCAAAAGAAGAACGAGAAATCTTTTGGGGTTTTCTTTTTAATTACTACTACAAGCATGGAAAGTAAACTAATTAAAAGCTACAACTAATCTTTTGTCTTTCTTAAAGTTTATTAAATACACAAGAAGAAAGCATAAAAAAGGAAAATAAACTAGCATGGATGATACAATGAAAAAGTATGAGCACCGACAACTAGCAATGAGTGTGTGAACGTGAATGTAATGTTGGTGAGAAATACGTACCCCCCAAGCTTAGGCTTTTGGCCTAAGTTGGGCTATGGCCACGACTGGCCTGACGGGTATCCAAAGTTGTACTTGGGGTCGTACTGAGATGCAGCAGCTATTGCCTCATGAGCTGCCACTTGGATACGGGCCGTCTCCGTCCTCCTCTTATACTCGTCCACCTCCTCCCTGGTTATAACATATCTCCCTTTTTCCTGAAAGTCAAAGAAAGTAGGAGCAGGGAGAGCGACGTGATAGGTGCGTCGTCTGTCAAAGATTAGTCGGTACTGGAGGAACTCATCGTTCCTCTCAACAAACTAATGATGAACCATGGCCTCATAATCCAAATAAACAGGCGGCAACTCAATATCATACCCACGTATGGGTACACCAAGAAAATTAGCTAGACAGGTTGCATAAATTCCACCAAAGAAATCTCCACTAAATCTATTATTATGCAACCTACGTGCAAGATTGTGTAACGCCCTCGATGCGGCTATATCTCCCACGTGTCAAAGCACGACTTAGAGGCATAACCGCATTGAAAGCAATCTCACAAGTGAGGTAATATTCACACAACCCATGTAATACATAAGGGAAAAAGATACATAGTTGGCTTACAATCGCCACTTCACTCAATACATGAATAAAGCATTACATTCGTCCATATGCACTCAAGGTCCGACTACGGAACCGAAATAAAAGAAGACTACCCCAAATGCTACACAGATCCCCGATCATCCCGACTGGGCTCCACTACTGATCAACTGGAAACGGAACAACATAACGAACACGATATTCAACTAGCTCCTCCTTGAGCTCGGTTGTGTCACCTGCACGGTATCATCGGCACCTGCAAACTGGTTTTGGAAGTAAACTGTGAGTCACGGGGACTCAGCAATCTCACACCCTCGTGATCAAGACTATTTAAGCTTATGGGTACGGAAAAGGTATGAGGTGGAGCTGCAGCAAGCACTAGCAAATATGGTGGCTAACTTACGTAAAAGAGAGCGAGAAGAGAAGCCAAGGCACGTTCGAGAATGTATGATCAAGAAGTGATCCTAGACTACTTACGTTCAAGCATAACTCCAACACCGTGTTAACTTCCCGGACCCCGCCGAGAAGAGACCATCACGGTTACACACGCGGTTGATGCATTTTAATTAAGATAAGTTTCAGGTTTTCTACAACTGGACATTAACAAATTCCCATCTGCCCATAACCGCGGGCAATGCTTTCGAAAGTTCAAATCCCTGCAGGGGTGTCCCAACTTAGCCCATAACAAGCTATCACGGTCAACGAAGGATATTCTTTCTCCCAAGACAATTCGATCAGACTCGGCATCCCGGTTACAAGACATCCTCAACAATGGTAAAACAAGTCTAGCAACACCGCCCGAATGTGCCGACAAATCCCGATAGGAGCTGCACATATCTCGTTCTCAGGGCACACTCAGATTAGTGCTCCGTACAACTAAAACCAAACCTTGAGTTTCCCCGAGGGGGCGCTACATAGGGCTCTAGTTTGGAACAACACTCAGAGGAGCACTGGCCCGGGGGGGTTTAAATAAAGATGACCCTTGAGTCTGCAGAACTCAAGGGAAAAAGGGGCTAGGTGGAGAATGGTAAAACCAATGTTGGGCATTGCTGGAGGAGTTTTATTCAAGGCAAACTGTCAAGGGGTTCCCATTATACCCCAACCGTGGAAGGAACTCAAAATCCGGGAACATAACACCGATATGACGGAAACTAGGGCGGCAAGAGTGGAACAAAACACCAGGCATAAGGCCGAGCCTTCCACCCTTTACCAAGTATATAGATGCATTAATTAAATAAGAGATATTGTGATCTCCCAACAAAATATCCATGTTCCAACAAGGAACAAACTCCAATCTTCACCTGCAACTAGCAACGCTATAAGAGGGGCTGAGCAAAACGGTAACATAGCCAAACAACGATTTGCTAGGACAAGGTGGGTTAGAGGCTTGTCTTAACAATATGGGAGGCATGATAAGAAAGTGGTAGGTATCGCATCATAGGCATAGAAAAAGAGCGAGCAACGAGATAGAAGTGATTTCGAGGGCATGGTCATCTTGCCTGAGATCCCGCAAGGAAGAAGAACAAATCCATGAAGAAGGCAAACGTACGTAGTCGAACAAATCCTCACAAACGCGACGTTACCGGATTACCGAGAAGAAGTACACTGGAAAGAAAGCAAACCACATAGTAAACAACCAGCACATAATCATGGCATGATGCACAATCAAGTATGATGCATGTCTAGATTAAAGAGGCATGGCATGGCAAAGTGCACAAGCAATTCTACAAATTAAGTGGAGACCAATATGCAACGAGTTGCATATTGACAAAACACCACAACAAGTTATTTAGTTTGATCTCGTTTAAGTACCCAACAATATTAAATGTTGATTAACATGGCAAGAGGTGAGGCATAACAACACTACATCATCTGAACAATTTAAATGGGGCCGGATATAACAAATAACAAATCCGGTAAATCCCCATATGCCTTAGTAATTTAATGCAACAACAATTTAAACATTTTAATTGTTGTTATCATGATGCGGATGACATGTGCAAGTTTATGCAATTTTTATTAAAAGTTGACAAGAGCATTATGAAGCATTTGTCACCATGGCGGAAACGAAAGGGGTGCCACGGCAACGATTCCGAAAATGGTGCCACGGCAGCGTTCCGGTTCCGGTAACTCGACTAAGATACCGAATCAAAGGAGAAGTGTGCGGATGCGTGCAAAAGATGGTGGGGCGCTCCTGGATTCCGGGTGTCCCATGAGTTGGCGACAAGGAAACGAGTGACAATTTGTACACGGTGCAAACACGAGCATCTCATACATCACACATGCATTCGTTCTCGGAAGGTCGTCTCGGCGGTTATACCTTTGAAGCGTGTGTTTTCGGAGCGGATCAAGTTTGAAGCGTAGAAGGGGAAGTAGATATTCTCGGGACTTTGAGGGAAGTAGTGGTTCACGCGACGGTAGTCGAAGTAGTCGTCCTATCGTTCATCGGCGATCATCGGAGCGATAGTGGAAGTAGAGGCTCACAACTTGACGAAAATCACGGTGGCGGTAGTTGTACACATGTTGTAGTCGAACTTGATGGAACCAATGTCCTCGAGGGTAGTCGTGGTACTTTAGGTCTTCGGACTACCGGTCTGGGTTCTTGCAATGGTAGTGGTACAAGGTCGTTGTGGGAAGTAGTCGTACTCGCGATCTTGTCGGATCCACAGCGATGGTAGGGAAAACTTGGCGAATCCGGGTTCTTCGGAGGTCGTCATCGAACTTGGTCAAATACATGACGTGGGTAGACGTTCACTCGACGGCCTTCGGCGACGGTAGTTGTACACGGTTTGATGTACTTGGCGTGTCGTCATGTAGATGTAGTACTTCCGAAGAGGAACTTGGCGCGTCCAAAAATCTTCGGGGATCTTCATGTAGCCGTTCTTGTCATAGTCGGACTTGGCAAAATGCACACCGATGGTACTGGAACTTGTGTCGGTTGTCGTGGTACTAGGGCCCTGATCTTGGCGTGATCCTAAAATAAGAGACGACGTTGGGGGAAGACCCGAAAGTGCTCCCGGAGTCAAACCCAGGGTCGTGTGCAGTGGTCGAGGAACTACTGCTCGAAGCAGGGGGCTGGCGAGAAGGGACCTGCAGGTCATCAGGGCTTGGCACACCGACGACAGAGGACGACGAGGTGGCGAAGGAGCAGCTTTGCTCCGAGGAGCTGGTTTCGGTGGCGCGACGAACGGCAGGGTAGAGCAGGAGCAGGGGCTCGCCGGCAGGACAGGAACGAGGTGAAGTGGGGCCCGCGACGATGTTCAGAGGGACGGCGGGGTTCGACGACGACACACGGGGTCGCGCTGGCATGGGGAGGCGCTGGACTTGGGCTCCGGCGGGAGGGAGGAGGAGGCACAAGAGGTCGAGGCCATGGCGACTCGACGGCGGTGCACGGCGGACGAGCGGGAGGTTCGCAGGTCTCGGGCGCGGCGTGCTGAGGAGGCAGAGGCGCGGAGGATGCAGGAGGCAACGTGCTCGAGGAGAGGGAGAGTGGGGATGGGGAACGAGGTGGTGGTGCTTGCTCCTCTCTGACTGTGGGTGGATACGAGGGAGAGGGAGAGATCGATCGAAAGGAAACGGGCAGGAGGCGGCAGCTGGGAAGAGATGAATCGGGAGAGATAGGATTGAGCAAGGCGCTGCCGTTCTCACTCTCCGGCGGCGCTGGAGGGAGAGATCGAACGAGGGGAGAGGGAGCGAGGGTTAGTGTTAGAGCCGGTGCGGGCTGGCATGGGTCGGCGCTGGTGTTTGGCCTAGGAAGGCCGGCGGCTGGATGGGCCTATAGGCCACTGGTGGGAGGTGGCTGCTGGAGGCCCTAGTGGCCGGCTAGGCTGGGCCTCTCTCTTCCCTCTCCAACTCTCTTTCAATTTCCTTTAACAGAAAGTAAAGAGAGGAGAAAAAATGGAAAAGGAGGGGTTAGAGAAAACATTTGGGCATGCGGTTAAATTTCCCAGACTCATAAAAGTGATTTCGAGGGTATGGTCATCTTGCTTGAGATCCCGCAAGGAAGAAGAACAAATCCATGAAGAAGGCAAATGGACATAGTCGAACGAATCCTCACAAACGCGACGTTACCGGATTACCGAGATGAAGTACACCGGACAGAAAGCAAACAACATAGTAAACAACCACCACATTATCATGGCATGATGCACAATCTAGTATGATGCATGTCCGGATTAAAAGAGGCATGGCATGGCAAAGTGCAAAAGCAATTCTACAAATTAAGTGGAGATCAATATGCAATGAGTTGCATATTGACGAAACACCACAACAAGTTATTTAGTTCGATCTCGTTTAAGTACCCAACAATATTTAATGTTGATTAACATGGCAAAAGGAGAGGCATAACAACACTACATCATCTAAACAATTTAAATGGGGCCGGATATAACAAATAACGAATCCGGTAAATCCCCATATGCCTTAGTAATTTAATGCAACAACAATTTAAACATTTTAATTGTTGTTATCATGATGCAGATGACATTTGCAAGTTTATGCAATTTTTATTAAAAGTTGAAAAGAGCATTATGAGGCATTTGTCACCGTGGCGGAAACGAAAGGGGTGCCATGGCAACGAATCTGAAAATGGTGCCACGACAGCGTTCCGGTTCCGGTAACTCGATTGAGATACCGAATCAAAGGAGAAGTGTGCGTACGTGTGCAAAAGATGGTGGGGCGCACCCGGATTCCGGGTGTCCCATGAGTTGGCGACAAGGAAACGAGTGACAATTTGGACACGGTGCAAACATGAGCATCTCATACATCACACATGCATTCGTTCTCGGAAGGTCGTCTCGGCGGTTATACCTTTGAAGCATGCGTTTTTGAAGCGGATCAAGTTCGAAGCAGAGAAGGGGAAGTAGACGTTCTCGGCACTTCGAGGGAAGTAGTGGTTCACGCGACGGTAGTCGAAGTAGTTGTCCTATCGTTCATCGGCGATCATCGGAGCGATAGTGGAAGTAGAGGCTCACAACGTCTTGTCGAAAATCACGGTGGCGGTAGTTGTACACATGTTGTAGTCGAACTTGATGGAACCAATGTCCTCGAGGGTAGTCGTGGTACTTTAGGTCTTCGGACTACTGGTCTGGGTTCTTGCGACGGTAGAGGTACAAGGTCGTCATGGGAAGTAGTTGTACTCGCGATCTTGTCGGATCCACAGCGATGGTAGGGAAAACTTGGCGAATCCGAGTTCTTCGGAGGTCATCATCGAACTTGGTCAAATACATGACATGGTACACATTCACTCGACGGCCTTCGGCAATCGTAGTTGTACACGGTTCGATGTACTTCGCGTGTCGTCATGTAGACGTAGTACTTCCGAAGAGGAACTTGGCGCGTCCAAAATCTTCTTGGATCTTCGTGTAGCCGTTCATGTCGTAGTGGGACTTGGCAAAATGCACACCGATGGTAGTGGAACTTGCGTCGGTCGTCGTGGTACTAGGGCCCTGATCTTGGCGTGATCCAAAAATAAGACACGACGTTGCGGGAAGACCCGAAAGCGCTCCCGGAGTCAAACGCAGGGTCATGCGCAGTGGTCGAGGAACTGCTGCTCGAAGTAGGGGGCTGGCGAGAAGGGACCTGCAGGTCATCGGGGCTTGGCGCGCCGGCGACAGAGGAGGACGAGGTGGTGAAGGAGGAGCTGGTTCCGGTGGCGCGACGAACGGCGGAGTAGAGCAGGAGCAGGGGCTCGCCGGCAGGACAGGAACGAGGTGAAGCGGGGCCGGCGATGATGTTCAGAGGGACGGCGCACGGGGTCGCGCTTGCATGGGGAGGCACTGGACTTGGGCTCTGGCAGGAGGGAGGAGGAGGCACAAGAGGTCGAGGCCATGGCGACTCGACGGCGGCGCACGGCGGACGAGCGGGAGGTTCGCAGGTCTCGGGCGCGGCGTGCAGAGGAGGCAGAGGCATGGAGGATGCAGGAGGCAACGCGCTCGAGGAGAGGGAGAGTGGGGATGGGGAACGAGGTGGTGGTGCTTGCTCCTCCCTGACTGTGGGTGGATACGAGGGAGAGGGAGAGATCGATCGAAAGGAAATGGGCAGGAGGCGGAGGCAGGGAAGAGATGAATAGGGAGAGAGAGGATTGAGCGAGGCGTTGCCATTCCCTCTCTGGCGGCGCTCGAGGGAGAGATCGAACGAGGGGAGAGGGAGCGAGGGTTAGGGTTAGATCCGGTGCGGGCTGGCATGGGCCGGCGCTGGTGTTTGGCCTAGGAAGGCCGGTGGCTGGATGGGCCTATAGGCCACTGGTGGGAGGTGGCTGCTGGAGGCCCCAGTGGCTGGCTAGGCTGGGCCTCTCTCTTCCCTCTCCAACTCTCTTTCAATTTCCTTTAACAGAAAGTAAAGAGAGGAGAAAAAAATGAAAAAGGAGGGGTTAGCGAAAACATTTGGGCATGCGGTTAAATTTTCTAGACTCATAAAAATGAGTTCGTCCCGAGAAAATGCATTTGGCACCGCTTGGAAGGATTGCATTCAAACACTTTTGAATGGTATTCAAATAAGTTTGAATTAACAAAACATTTTTGGAGAGTCCAAAAATGTTCGGAATTTTTGTGGAGATTTGGAAAGCAAAGAAAGAAAAATATGGGCAAGGTTTGAGGACAAGATGTGAGATAACAAAGGCATGGGGAATTACTTGCAAGTGTGTTTTGGTGATTCCAAATTAATGGAATATTTAAAATAGCTCCCTAATTATTAGGAGGATATGTTATAAAGAGAAGTCACTCTTCCCTCGATTTAAATGGATCGAAGATCCACACAATTTATTTAGTTGAGATGCAAAAGATTTATGACATGATGGCATGATGACATGATGCAACGCAAAAATAAAAGGAGCAAGCAAGAATGAAACACACGGAGAAACCCGGAACATATGGAAATCTTCTCGAGCATCGGTCTCGGGGCGTCACACAATTGCTCCCAAATTATAATGTCTATCTTCTAATACAGCACTCCCGAGAACACTGAGGTCAGGGACACACGTGTGACATGCTTCATCCTTACCATTTATGCACCTACCTATGAAGAGAGCAAAATAATGTATAGCAGGAAAATGAATGCTCCCTATGATAGCTTGTGTTATGTCTCTAGACTCCCCTACAGTTATACTAGCAAGAAAATCTCTAAATTCAGATTTATGAGGTTCATTAGGACTACCCCATTGCAGAAGTTTGCAAGCAGTGTTAAAATCCTCTAAGTCCATAGTATAAGAATTTTCATAGAGATCAAATAGGACAGTTTGAGAATTGTGTGATGATGAAAATTCAAACCTCCTCACAAAAGAATCAGTGAGATGGTGGTACTGGCGGCATTTGTCTGCCTCCAAGCTCCCAAGATCAGCATTACGCACATATGCATTAAATTCTTCCTTGATTCCTACTCGACCCATAAAGTCATCTGAAGGCCATTCACAAGCCCGCACTTAAGCTTCCCTCGGTGGCTCTTCATCGACATCGCGCATTGCGAGCCTGGGTCCTTGCTTCCTTGAAGGACCACCTTGGTACATTTTCCTAAACATATTTCTCCCTCTGAAAAATTTCTGAAATCTTTAGTAACTTGAAAATAAAAGTGAAACAAACTTAACAAAATTGATAGAAACTACTCCTACAAATGCCTAGAGGCAATATCATGCATCAAAACTACTTTTGACCATATAAATTTGACATGAAAGCTCAAGAACAGGGTCACCTAAGCAGCAAAATTATACAATGAATAAAGCACTAGAACAAAAACTAATTGGACCATTGGAGGAGTCACATACCAAGGAACAATCCCCCAAAGCCGTTTTGTGAGAGGTGCTTTGAGCAAGGAGATCGAAAATGGTAGCAAAATGAGCTTGGACTCGGGTTTGAGCTGGTTAGTGGTGTTTGTGGGAGGAAGGAGTGTGTGGTAGCTGGAATAAGTGGAGGGGAGCAACCGTGGGCCCATGAGGCAGGGGCGTGCCCTCCACCCTCGTGTCTAGGTGCTTGCTCCCCCTGCTATGTTCTCAGTGCCAGATATTCTCAAATATTCCAGAAAAAATCATATTTAAATTTCAGGCCATTTGGAGAACTTTTATTTTCGGGGTATTTTTATTGCATGGATAATTCAGAAAACAGACAGAGATTACTATTTTTGCTTTATTTAACATAAATAACAGAAAGGAAAACGAGGGTACAGAGAGTTGTGTTTTCTAAATTCATCCATCTCATGCTCAGCAAAAGGAATCCACTAACAAGGTTGATCAGGTCTTGTTAACAAACTCATTCTGAATAACATGGAACTGGAGAATTTTCGAATAACACTAGGTTACCTCAACGGGGATATGCACATCCCCAATAATAAGAATATCATATTTCTTCTTGACAGTAGGAAGAGGATTCAAAACCTACAAAATAATCGATGGAATTTTTCCAATAGAGTTTATACTATGAACCTGAGGTTGTTTCCTCGGAAAGTGTACCGTATGCTCATTACCATTAACATGAAAAGTGACATTGCCTTTGGTGCAATCAATAACATCCCCTATAGTATTAAAAAAGGGTATTCCAGGAATAATAGACATACAATCGTCCTCGGGAATATCGAGAATAACAAAGTCCGTTAAAATAGTAACGTTTGCAACCACGACAGGAACATCCTCACAAATACCGACAGGTATAGCGGTTGATTTATCAGTCATTTGAAAAGATATTTCAGTAGGTGCAAACTTATTCAAATCAATTCTACGATACAAAGAGAGGCATAAGACTAACACCGGCTTCAAGATCACATAAAGCAGTCTTAACATAGTTTCTTTTAATGGAGCATGGTATAGTTGGTACTCTGGGATCTCCTAGGTTCTTAGGTATTCCACCTTTAAAAGTATAATTAGCAAGCATGGTGGAAATTTCAGCTTCCGGTATCTTTCTTTTATTTGTAACAATATCTTTCATGTACTTAGCATAAGGATTCATTTTAAGCATATCAGTCAAACGCATACGCAAGAAGATAGGTCTAATCATTTCAGAAAGCGCTCAAAATCCTCATCATCCTTTTTCTTGGATGGTTTAGGAGGAAAAGGCATGGGTTTCTGAACCCATGGTTCTCTTTCCTTACAGTGCTTCCTAGCAACAAAGTCTCTCTTATCATAACGTTGATTCTTTGATTGTGGGTTATCAAGACCAACAACAGGTTCAATTTCTACATCATTATCATTGCTAGGTTGAGCATCAACATGAACATCATCATTAGCATTATTACTAGGTTCATGTTCATTACCAGATTGTGTTTCAGCATCAGAAATAGAAATATCATTAGGATTGTCAGGTGTGTCAATAACAGGTTCACTAGAAGCATGCAAAGTCCTATTATTTTTCTTCTTCTTCCTCTTAGAAGGACTAGGTGCATCTATATTGGTTCTCTAAGAATCTTGCTCAATTCTCTTAGGATGGCCCTCGGGATACAAAGGTTCCTGAGTCATTTTACCACCTCTAGTCATAACTCTAACAACATTATCATTTTTGTTACTATTTAATTCATTGAGCAAATCATTCTGAGCTTTAAGTACTTGTTCTACTTGAGTGGTAACCATAGAAGCATGTTTACTAATAAGTTTAAGTTCACCTTTAACATTAGCCATATAATCACCCAAGTGTTCAAGCATATCAGCATTGCGTTTTAATTCTCTACCAAAATAAGCATTGAAGTTTTCTTGCTTAACCATAAAGTCATCAAACTCATCCAAGCATGGGCTAGCAAACTTAGTAAATGGGATTTCAGATTTATCATATCTATAGAGAGAATTTACCTTTACTACCTGTGTCGGGTTATCAAGACCATGTATTTCTTCAACAGGCAGTAAATTAAGACCATGTATTTCTTCAACAGGAGGTAAATTCTTAACATCTTTAGCTTTAATACCTTTTTCCTTCATAGATTTCTTTGCCTCTTGCATATCTTTAGGACTGAGAAATAGAATACCCCTCTTCTTCGGAGTTGTCTTAGGAGTCGGTTCAGGAATTGGATCAGGAATTGGATCAGGAAGTGTCCAATTATTTTCATTAGTCAACATATTATTCAATAGAATTTCAGCTTCATCTGGTGTTCTTTCCCTGAAAACACAACCAGCACAACTATCCAGGTGGTCTCTCGAAGCATCGGTTAGTCCATTATAAAAGATATCAAGTATTTCATTTTTCTTAAGAGGATGATCAGGCAAAGCATTAAGTAATTGAAGAAGCCTCCCTCAAGTTTGTGGGAGACTCTCTTCTTTAATTTGCACAAAATTATATATTTCCCTAAAAGCAGCTTGTTTCATATGAGCGGGGAAATATTTAGCTGAGAAGTAGTAAATCATATCCTGGGGACTACGCACACAACCAGGATCAAGAGAATTAAACCATATCTTAGCATCACCCTTTAATGAGAACGGAAATATCTTAAGGATATAATAGTAGCGAGTTTTCTCATCATTAGTGAACAGGGTGGCTATATCATTTAATTTAGTAAGATGTGCCACAATAGTTTCAGATTCATAACCATAGAAAGGATCAGATTCAACCAAAGTAATTATCTCAGGATCAACAGAGAAATTATAATCCTTATCAGTAACAAAGATAGGTGAAGTAGCATAAGCAGGATCATATTTCATTCTAGCTTTCAGAGTTTTTTTGTTTCACCTTAGCTAATAATTTCTTAAGATCACTCCTATCATTGCAAGCAAGAAAATCTCTAGCAGTTTCTTCATCCATAACATAGCCCTTAGGCAGAATAGGTAAGTCATATCTAGGGGGAGAGTCTTCATCATCACTTTCATCAATATTATCAGTTTCAATAATTTTATTCTCTCTAACCCTAGCAAGTTGTTCGTCAAGAAATTCACCAAGTGGCACAGTAGTATCAAGCATAGAAGTAGTTTCATCATAAGTATCATGCATAGCAGAAGTGGCATCATCAATAACATGTGACATATCAGAATTAATAGCACAAGCAGGTTTAGGTATCACAAGCTTACTCAAAACAGAGGGTGAATCAAGTGCAGAGCTAGATGGCAGTTCCTTACCTCCCCTCGTAGTAAAGGATAAATTTTTGTTTTAGCATCTTTCAAGTTCTTCATAATGATAAGAAAATATAAATCCCAAGTGACTCAAAGAATAGAGCTATGCTCCCCGACAACGGCGCCAGAAAATAGTCTTGATAACCCACAAGTATAGGGGATCGCAACAGTTTTCGAGGGTAGAGTATTCAAGCCAAATTTATTGATTCGACACAAGGGGAGCCAAAGAATATTCTCAAGTATTAGCAGCTGAGTTGTCAATTCAACCACACCTGGAAACTTAATATCTGCATCAAAGTGTTTAGTAGCAAAGTAATATGATAGTAGTGGTAACGGTGATAAAAGGTAACGGTAGCAAAAGTAATATTTTTGGTGTTTTGTAGTGATGATAACAATAGCAACGGAAAAGTAAATAAGAGAAGAACAATATATGGAAAGCTCGTAGGAAATGGATCGGCGATGGAGAATTATGCCGGATGCAGTTCATCATGCAACAGTCATATCCTAGGGTGACATAGAACTAGCTCCAGTTCATCAATGTAATGTAGGCATGTATTCCGAATATAGTCATACGTGCTTGTGCAAAATAACTTGCATGACATCTTTCGTCCTACCCTCCCGTGGCAGCGGGGTCCTAGCGGAAACTAAGGGATATTAAGGCCTCCTTCTAATAGAGTACCGGACCAAAGCATTAACACATAGTGAATACATGAACTCCTCAAACTACGGTCATCACCGGTAAGTATCTCGATTATTGTCACTTCAGGGTTAACGGATCATAACACATAATAGGTGACTATAGACTTGCAAGATAGGATCAAGAACTCTCATATATTGATGAAAACATAATAAGTTCAGATCTGAAATCATGGCACTCGGGCCCTAGTGACAAGCATTAAGCATAGCAAAGTCATAGCAACATCAATCTCAGAACATAGTGGATACTAGGGATCAAACCCTAACAAAACTAACTCGATTACACTATAAATCTCATCCAACCCATCACCGTCCAACAAGCCTACAATGGAATTACTCACGCAAGGCAGTGAGCATCATGAAATTGGTGATGGAGGATGGTTGATGATGACGATGGCGACGGATTCCCCTCTCCGGAGCCCCGAACGGTCTCCGGATCAGCCCTCTCGAGAGAGTTTAGGGCTTGGCGGCGGCTCCGTATCGTAAAACGCAATAAATCCTTCTCTCCCGGTTTTTCTCCCCGAAAGTGAATATATGGAGTCCAGGTTGAGGGCGGTGGAGCGTCAGGGGGCCCACGAGGCAGGGGGCTCGCCCAAGGGGGCAGCGGCGCCCCTGCCCTCGTGGACAGGTGGGGCACCCCTTGATGTGGATCTTCCTTCCAATATTCATTATATATTCCAAAATAATGCTCCGTTGATTTTTAGGTCATTCCGAGAACTTCTATTTCTGCACAAAAATAACACCATGGCAATTCTGCGGAAAACAGCGTCAGTCCGGGTTAGTTCCATTCAAATCATGCAAGTTAGAGTCCAAGACATGGGCAAAAGTGTTTGGAAAAGTAGATACGACTGAGACGTATCAAAGTTCTTTTCCATAAGCACGTATGACTATATTCGGAATACATGCCTACATTATATTGATGAATTGGAGCTAGTTCTGTGTCACCCTATGTTATAACCGTTGCATGATGAATGCCATCCGACATAATTATCCATCATTGATCCATTTCCTATGAGTTCGTTTCATATTGATCTTTGCTCCGTTACTTTTCCGTTGCCATTGTTATGATTGCTACAAAACTACTACTTTTACTTTTGCCACTTTTACTTTGCTACTAAAAACTTTGCTGCAGATATTAAGCCTTTCAGGTGTGGTTGAATTGATAACTCAGCTGCTAATACTCAAGAATATTCT
Organism: Triticum urartu; assembly: GCF_003073215.2. NCBI lineage: Eukaryota > Viridiplantae > Streptophyta > Magnoliopsida > Poales > Poaceae > Triticum > Triticum urartu. The sequence continues at coordinate 331,034,140 of NC_053025.1, read as the reverse complement.
TTGGCTCCCCTTGTGTCGAATCAATAAATTTGGGTTGAATACTCTACCCTCGAAAACTATTGCGATCCCCTATACTCGTGGGTTATCAAAACCTTTTTCTGGTGCCGTTGCCGGGGAGGATAGGTCTATTCTTTGAGTCACTTGGGATTTATATCTGTTGATCACTATGAGGAATTGAAAGATCGAAGAACTAACATTTTTCCCTCAACTACGAGGGGAGGTAAGGAACTGCGATCTAACTCTGCACTTGATTCTCCTTCTGTTTTGAGTAAACTTGTGACACCTACACCTACTATTGATTATGATATGTCGCATGTTATTGATGATGCCAGTTCTTCTATGCATAATGCTTATGATGAAACTACTTCTCTACTTGATAATACTATGCCACTAGGTGAATTTCTTGATGAACAACTTGCTAGGGTTAGAGAGAATGAAATTACTGAAACTAATGATATTATTGAAATTGAAGATTATGATTCTCCCCCTAATATGAATTGCATGTTGTACCTGAGGGTTATGTTATGGATGAAGAAAATGCTAGAGACTTCTTTGCTTGCAATGATAGTGAGGATCTCAAGAAATTATTAGCTAAGCTGAAAGAAAAATCCTTTAATGCTAGAATGAAATATGATCCCACCTTTTCTACTTCACCTATCTTTTTTACTGATAAGGATTATGAATTCTCTGTCGATCCTGAGTTAATTACTTTGGTTGAATCTGATCCTTTCTATGGTTATGAATCTGAAACTGTTGTGGCACATCTTACTAAATTGAATGATATAGCCACCCTATTTGCTCATGAGGAAAAAATTCGCTATTACTATATTCTCAAATTGTTTCCTTTCTTATTGAATGGTGATGCTAAGATATGGTTAAATTCTCTTGCTCCTGGTTGTGTGCGTAGTCCCTGGGATATGATTTACTACTTCTCTTCAAAATATTTCCCCGCTCATAAGAAACAAGCTGCTTTAAAGGAAATATTTAATTTTGTGCAAATTGAAGAAGAGAGTCTCCCACAAGCTTGGGGGAGGCTTCTCCAATTACCTAATAATTTGCCTGATCATCCTCTCAAGAAAAATGAAATACTTGATATATTTTATAATGGACTAACCGATGCTTCCAGAGACCACTTGGATAGTTGTGTTGGTTGTGTTTTTAGGGAAAGAACTGTTGAGCAAGCTGAATTGCTATTGAATAATATATTGAATACTGATAATGATTGGACACTTCCTAAACCAACTCCAAAGCCAACTCTGAAGAAGAGGGGTATTCTATTTCTCAGTCCTGAAGATATGCATGAGGCAAAGAAATCTATGAAAGAAAAAGGTATTAAAGCTGAAGATGTTAAAAATTTAGCGCCTATTGAAGAAATACATGGTCTTGATAACCCAACTTAGGTAGTAGAGGTAAATTCTCTCCGTAGATTTGATGAAGGTGATATACCTCATAATAAGTCTACTAGTCAATGCTTCGATGAGTTTGATAATTTTATTGTTAAACAAGAAAATTGCAATGCTTATGTTAGTAGACAGTTGAAACATAATGCTTTTATGCTTGACCACTTGGGTAATTATATGAGTAGAACTGTTAATGACCTTAAGCTTATTTGTAAACATGCTTCCATGGTTACAACTCAAGTAGAACAAGTACTTAAGGCACAAGATGATTTGCTTAATGAGTTGAATAATAAAAATCATGATAATGTTGTTAGGGTTATGACTAGAGGTGGTAAAATGACCCATAAACCTTTGTATCCTGAGGGCCATCCTAAGAGAATTGAGTAGGATTCTCAGAGAGTTAATACTGATGCACCTACTCCTAGTAATAAAAACAAAAAGAAGACTAATAAGACTTTGCATGCTTCTAGTGAACCTATCATAGACACACCTGAGAATCCCAATGATATTTCAATTTCTGATGCTGAGACACGATTTGGTAATGAACATGAACCTAGTGCTAATGTTAATGATGATGTTCATATTGATGCTCAACCTAGTAATGATTGTGATGTAGAGATTGAACCTACTGTCGATCTTGATAACCCACAATCAAAGAATCAACGTAATGATAAAAGAGACTTTGTTGCTAGGAAACATGGTAAAGAAAGAGAACCATGGGTTCAGAAACCCATGCCCTTTCGTCCTAAGCCATCCAAGAAAAAGGATGATGAGGATTTTGAGCGCTTTGGTAAAATGATTAGACCTATCTTTTTGCGTATGCGTTTGACTGATATGCTTAAAATGCCTCCTTATGCTAAGTATATGAAAGAGATTATTACTAATAAAAGAAAGATACTGGAAACTGCGACTTCCACCATGCTTGCTAATTACACTTTTAAGTGTGGAATACCAAAGAAACTTGGAGATCCAGGAGTACCAACTATACCATGCTCCATTAAAACAAACTATGTTAAAACTGCTCTATGTGATCTTGGAGCCGGTGTTAGTGTTATGCCTTTCTCTTTGTATCGTATTGAATAAGTTGACACCTACTAAAATTTCTTTGCAAATTCCTGATAAATCAACTACTATACCCATCGGTATTTGTGAAGATGTGCCTGTTGTGGTTGCAAACATTACTATCTTAACGGACTTTGTTATTCTTGATATTCCCGAGGACGACAGTATGTCGATCATCCTTGGTAGTCCCTTTTTGAATACTGCAGGGGCTGTTATTGATTGCAACAAAGGCAATGTCACTTTTCATGTTAATGGTAATGAGCATATGGTACACTTTCCAAACAAACAACCTCAAGTTCATTGTATCAATTCTATTGGAAAAATTTCAACTATTACTATTGGAGGTTTTGAATTTCCTCTTCCTACTGCCAAAAAGAAATATGATATTCTTATTGTTGGGGACATGCATATCCCCGCTGAGGTAACCTAGTTTTATTCAAAAGTTCTCCGGTTTCATGTCATTCGGAAGAAGTTTATTACTAAGACTTGATCAACCTTGTTAATGGATTCCTTTCGATGGGCATGAGATGGATGAATTTAGAAAGCACAACTTTCTGTACCCATCTTTTACTTTCTGTTATTTAGATTAAATAAAGCAAAAATAGTATTTTCTGTCTGTTTTCTGAATTATCTATGCAATAAAAATGTGCCGAAAATAAAAGTTTTCCAAATGCCCTGAAAATTTGATATGATTTTTTCTAGAATATTTTGGAATTTCCGGTGCTAAGAACACACCAGGGGGCCTCACCAGCTGGCCACAAGGGTGGAGGGCGCGCCTACCCCCTAGAGCACGCCCCTTGTCCTTGTGGTCCCCACGTGGCCTCCCTCCGCTTAATCCAGCACCCATCCACTCCTTCTTCCTCCATAAAAAATCACTCCATAGCTCAAACTCATGTTCTTGCTCATTTTGCTGCCATTTTTGATCTCCTTGCTCAAAGCTCCATTCACAAAACTTCTGGGGGATTGTTTTTTGGTATGTCACTCCTCCAATGGTCCAATTAGTTTTTGTTCTAGTGCTTTATTCATTGCACATTTTTGTTGCTGTGGTGACCTTGTTCTTGAGCTTGCATGTCAAATTTATATGGTCCAAAGTAGTTTTGATGCATGATATTGCCTCTAGGCACTTGTAGGAGTAGTTGCTATCAATTTTGTTGATTTGGTTCACTTTTATTTTTGAGTCACTAAAAATTTCTAAAATTTTCAGAGCAGATTGTTGAGAGGCTCCTCGAGCCGGGGTTCGAAGGAAGAAAGAAAATGAGGAGAAAGAGAAGCCCAAGTATAATCTTCCTCATGCCGCAGAGATTCGGCCGTGTGAATGCCATGTGATGCATTCTTACAAGCGGCCGGAATTTATGATGATTTCTATTATTTGGCTAGGAATGCAGGCATCACCGACTTCCTCCTCGACCAGTGTGATCAGTCTCTCCTACTCACTAATACTTTCATGCAAAATTTTCATTTTCATGCTAGGAGATCACCACCCATGGTAGACTCTTACTTATATGATGAGTACAAGGAAATGACGCTCTATGACTTTTGTGAGGTTTGTAAATTACCTTATGAAGGTAGCGTCGAGGAACCACATCCTAGTGATGTGGAAAGTTTTATTCATGAAATTTCCGTAGGGGAAAACAGAGGAGTGTCGGGAGCAAGAGTGGCTAATATACATTTCCTCGTTTTACGCTATTACTCATTATTTGCTGGGAGATGTTTAATTACTCATGGAGAGAGTGGAGGCCTTAGTGGCCCTGACCTCGCCATTTTGTGCCACGCTTTACAGAGAGATAAAACATATAGTTTGGGCGCTATGGTTGCTAAATGGTTGAGTTTGAACCATACAAAGGGTCCTATTTTCGGAGGCATCTTCGCCTCCCGCCTTGCTAAACACTTTGAGATACCCATTAGGCACTATGAAAAGGAGGAGAAATTGCTACCCACTATACATTTAGATTATGAAAGCATGGTAGCACATAAGTTCATTCTCCATGATGAGGAAAATAGACTTATTTACAACTTGGTATTTAGTGAGGTCACCTTTCAGATTATTACCTTGCATGCACCTATTTTTTTCCAATATTCATTCAGGCAGGTACTTCGTTTTGCCAGCGGATATTCATGCACATTGGGTGGGGACACGGTCCCCACCTCCTAAGCCAGAGCCATCACGTGATCCATATCAGGAGTCTATTAATCAGTGGGAGCCATAGGAGCTCGCTAACTAGTGGAACCCCCAGGATCCTCCTCAGTACACCGGAGAGGACTACTTTGATCCATGGGCTTAGACCAATTTAGGCCAAAACCCTAAGCTTGGGGGAGTACGTATTTCTCACCGACATTATATTCATGTTCTCACACTTATTCTAGTTGTCGGTGTTCATACTTTTTCATTATATTATCCATGTTAGTTCATTTCTTTTTCTCGCTTTCTTCTTGTGTGTTTGATAAACCTTAAGAAAAACCAAAAAAAATTAGTTGTAGTTAGTTTACTTTCTATGCATGCTTAGTAGTAGTATTAATAGAAAACCCAAAAAGATTTCTCGTTCTTCTTTTGTATGTTGGGAGCTTTCCCGTGTAAATAGTTTTTCTCGTTCTTGTTTTACTTTCTTCAGAAAAATAAAAACTCCAAAAATATTTCAGTGTGTTTCTTTGAAATTCTTTTCTTTTGTTTGGGGGTCGAGAGGAGAAGACCACGATGAAAATGTTGAGTGGCTCTCATATACATTATTGTTGATCTAACAAAGAGCTCATATTACCTTGTCTTCTCCATTGAATAAATGTTTGCAGATTTCAGCTTAGACCAATGCACGTGCACTATTATTATTATCTGCACCATTCGGTCGTGCAAGTGAAAGGCAATAATGACAATATATGATGAAATGATTGAGATGAGGAAAAGCTAGTATGAACTCGACCTATCTTGTTTTTGTAAATATGATTAGTTCATCATTCCTGATTCAGCCTATTATGAATGAAACATGTTTGCAATGACAATTAGAGATTATAGTTACTCATGTCATGCTTAATTAGCTAGGATTTTATAATGGTTTACCTTGCATTCCGACATGCAATTAAAATGGTTGTGATGTAGTATGATAGGATGGTATCCTCCTTTGAATGATTCGAGTGGCTTGACTTGGCACATGTTCATGCATGTAGTTGAAACAAAATCAACATAGCCTCTATGATATTTATGTCCATGGTGATTTATATCCTACTCATGCTTGCATTCAATGTTGGTTAATCTCAATGCATGTTTCTAACTATTGTCGCTCTCTAGTTGTTCACTTCCCAGTTCCTTTCTAACCTTAACTTGTATTAAGCGGGAATACTGCTTGTGCATCCACTTCCATAAACCCCAAAGTTGTTCCATATGAGTCCACCATACCTTCCTATATGTGGTGTTTACCTTTCGTTCCAAGTAAATTTGCATGTGCCAAACTCTAAACCTTCAAATAATAATTTGTTTTGTATACTCGAATCGCTCATGTACCAACTAGGGTTGTCAATATCATCCACGCTAGGTGAGTTATTCTCACGATGAGTGGACTCCGCTCATCATTCATGAGAAAATGGTTGGTAATCGGGATGCCCAGTCCCATGCTCAAACCAAATCAAAATAATTGCAAACAAAACTCCCTCAGGATTGTTGTTAGTTGGACGGTACCCGTTGTTTCAGACCAGCCGTGGAGTGTGCTTGTTGGTGGTGGGGGAGTATAAACTTTACCATTCTGTTTGGGAACCGCCTATAATATAAGTAGCATGGAAGATACCGAGATCTCTTGGTTGTTATGTTGACAATGAAAGCATGCCGCTCAAAATATTATTTATCTCTATTTCAAAACTCGAGCTCTAGCACCTCTGCAAATCCCTGCTTCCCTCTGCGAAGAGCCTGTCTGTTCGCACACGAACACGTCACTGTGTACCCTCGACGCCGGGGGTGATGCACAGCAGCTCACGTCGAAGGAGACCTGTCCGGAAGCGCGGTACGCAGGCAATCCGGCGGGCGCTTTTGTTGACCCAAAACCCCGCACAACCGGGAGGGACCCCGTCTGGACGCGTGGCGGCTAAGGGCAGCCCTAGGTCGGCCTGACCGCCCCTAGGGCCTCGAGGTTCGCCACCCTGCAAAAGAAGAACGAACGAAGAACGAGGAAGAAGAAGAACTAGGGTTAAGGAGAAAAGATAAAAGATAAAAAGTGGTAGATGATTTGATCGATTGTGTGTTGTTCAATCGGCCGTCACCTCTTAGGTATATAAGAGGCGGCAGGACTTCCCGTGTAAGGAAAAGGCTTGGATTCATGTCCAAAACCCTAGGCAAATTCGGATTGGTTTTATCCAAACTTTCCAAAATTGTTTGGTTTAAATTGGTTGCACCTAGTGGGTCTTTTTTGTGTTGGTAAAGACCTCGGCTGGAAACGAGTCCAAAAGCAATCTTGACTGTTTCGATGAGATGAACAACTTTCATGTTGAATGTTTTTCGATTGTTGCCATGTTCTGGGCCAAAACAGTCACGCAAAACATATGTTCCCTCGCGCTACCCATCAGACATGCGTGCGGTAGGGCGCACCACATCTCGCCTCATGACAGGGCTGCACTCCGACTGCTCTAACTTTTGCATACGAACTCAGATTTGGACGATTTTTATAACAAAATCGATCGTTTCGACGAGACGAAGACAATCCGTGTAGATCACTTTTCCAAAAGAGGCAGTCTTGAGGGCGTAAAACGCCAAATAGTGTTATGGATACAAAATCTCAGAACTTCAAACATAACTTCGGCCTTAGAGATGAGACCGGATGGCTATTGCCGAAATATCAAAGTTTCTCCATTTTACGATACAGAAATTTCTCACTATGAGCACTTTTAAATTTAGGGTCTTCTTAATTATGCTTTTGACCATGCCAAAATATGGTGTCAACACATGCCCCCCTGTTTTTCGGCAAAGCTTGTGTGCCGAAAAATAACTTGCGCGTAGCTTGTTCTAAGGACGATGTCAAGACTCCATCAGCCATTTTGCATGTTCTTAGGATGATAAGTATATATCGCCCATTGCTTGTTTGAACCTCTTGATGCAAACTTGGGTGAAAACTTTTCAGCTTCTATAACAATCCGGTGATAAGGTTTCATAGATCAAAACCATCCTCAGAACCATATTGTTCTCCCTTTCGCGAGGATTTTGCACATATTCAAGAATGAAATTCCTCCAATCCTTACTTCGTCTGCATAAAAGTTTCATTAGTGGCCAAGGTGGTGAGCTCCAATTCGGCCTTACATATGTTGGCAAGAATAAGCATCGGCTATTGATAGAAATGCAATACACCATGATTAACATAGTAGTCGGATGCTTGATCTGCCAACTCTTTCGAATTGTCATGTCTAGATATATGAACAATTTTAAAGCAAATCAAGGTAAATTTTGCATCTAGACATACCACAAGATAAACTATGAGTGATTCGTCAAAACATTGATAAACCCTGGATATTTGTTGCACTACTCATAACGAATCACCGAAAGCCTCAGTATGTATAGCACCTATAGCAAGTAAAAGACTCAATCTGAATAACAATGCATATTCGGCCTTGATTAATCCTACATAAAAATATTCTAAGTGGCATTAGGCTTAAAAAATAGCACCATGAGGAGATAAATAAACAATACCAACACCTTGGCCATTGCTACAGACTGAGCCATCAAAGTATAATCTCCATGGTACTAATGAGACAAGGTTTATATCAATATCACGCTTGTCATCAATCGATGATCAACAATAAAATTAGCAAAAATTTGGCCTTTCATGGACTTCAGGGACTCATAAGCCAAATCATATTCAATTAAAGCATAAGCCCACTCACCAATTTTGTAACTATGAATTGGTCTAGGCAACATATATTCAATGACATCGGTCATAATGTCTCAACTCCATTAAATCATAATATAGGCATACATATAAATTTCCATGAACACATACCTTGCATTGACAAACTCTTAGGACAATAAATAAATATCAGCCATTACCACAAGGTCCATGTAGAATTCACCCACCAAGGTATGTATAGCCGAAATAAACAAATTAAATAGTAATAAAATATTTTGGCCTGTTTGTATTAGCAACAAAAATGAAACTAACCAAATGTATAATGATTTGGTAATACCCTCTCATGATATAGAAAATTATGTTGCATCCATGGATCAAAATGAATCCATGGAGGGTAATTGATCATACCTAGGGATGAATTCCATGGCAAAGGCATCAATGGCATCGTTGAAGAAAATGGATGATGTGCTAACCGAAGATTTTGATGTTGTGATGCACACCTTCGGCTTAATTGTTTGTTGCTTCCATCCTTCTCTTTCTTCTCTTTTATTGTACTTGTTGCAATATAAGCATGCAAATAATTTTTGTTATGATTGGTCTTCTTGGGAACCCATGCCATGTTCTTCTGTCTTAGCTCTTGTGTGCTAAGATTCTGTAATTTCTTCTTTTTCCAATACGATAAGCCGAGTGGGCATGTCGGCTGTGATTTTGTTTCAACCAATGGCAAGTCGTTTTGGGCCTTGTGTACCCTCAACCTCTTTTCTTCAGATTTGGCACTCGGATTTTTATCAATTGATTGTTTCACCTCTTTGCCTTTTGTAGCCAATGTCAACACTTTAATTGTCTCTTTATCCTTTAAGATCAAATCTGAATTGGCACTCTTGCGACCATCTGTTTTAACTTGATATACTTGTTTGATCACCTCTTTCTTCTTTCTTGAGCTCTGGACCGATTCCTTATGATTGAAACGGTCTTTAACATGTGATTGTTGAAATGTTGATCTTCTCGGAGCTGCATAATATTGGTAAGATGGTTTAAAATAAGATGGAGAATGTGCCCTTGTATCATACCTGTCCCATGATGGATATGAATCTACATGAGCATAGGGAGGCATCCATGGCATTGGCATTGGCGGCCCAAAATAAGGATATGAATATGTTGCATGAAAATTTTCACTTCTCCAATACCGATCCTCATATTTGCGCCTTGGGGTGATCTTGATGCTTTTGCATTAGTTGGCCGATAAGCACTCTTCTCTTCACTCTTCTTTTGCTATTTATCTAATAATTGTGCAAAAGTGACCTTGGATTTCTTGCACTTGTGCTTATTGCGGCCTTTGTTTCCTTTGGTTGTGCTTGCACCGATCTCTGAATTTGCTTGCTGCCCCCAGTCCTTGGCGTCTCCATTGTAGCTTCGATGGAATTTTTGCCCTCAAGATTATGTTCATTATGTTGTTCAACAACTTCCTTACTTGAAAGCTTGATCCCATCACCTGCAGTTTTTGCCTTCTCTTTAAATGGATCGGCTTGAAGCAGCAGATGCAAAAACTTTCTGCCATCGGGACCAATCAGAATAGACTGGTCATCTCTTGGTGTCTCAATAAATTTCAATCGTCCTTTTTCAATAGACGATTTTACCATTTGATGAAACATGTTGCAATCCTCAAAATTATGCTTGAACGAATCATGCAACTTACAATACATTCGTCCTTGGATAGATGGCTTGATGTGGTGATCAAGAATTCTAATGTAATTATTTTTCAACAACAAATCAAAGATTTGATCACACATGTTTGAATTGAAGGTAAACTTTTTTTTTCTCTAGTCGATCTTGTTGTGAGAACGGCTTTGAAGTTAAGAAAATGAATGGTTCAGATTTTGCATCACCCCATTCGCCTATGCATTGTGTTTTGAACTCTATCTCTGATGTCTTTGGATAAGAAACTATACTGGCATCAGTTTGGTCAAAAGATTTTAAACTTCGCTTTAAATTTCTGAAACGAAAATAGTTAGAACATACATGTCTCAATTGAGACCAAGTGTAAGCCAAGTAAGAAATAAGCAAAGCTACCCAATTAGATATGAGCTTTAGATAAAGCAATGGGGAAAGCCTTGGCTGCAATAATTTCTCGCAAATCGGTCTTTCTGAATGGTGCAATGTGTTGACCGACAGGCTTTGTGACAATATGATTGCTAACAAATAAATTACCCTTCTTCATTGGTCTCTCAATATTTATTATGAAGATTTTTCTAATATATGCATCAACAACTAAGTCATGACCAAATCTAAAAACAGGCAAATTAATTGCTAGACATACCTCTTCAAATATGTTGGGAGAGCATGATGGTGGTGTGACTTGAAGAATATCTTGCTCCACCTTCTGATAGCTCCCCAACGTCTTGTCATCATCTTTCTTTTGATTTCGTGCATCATTAGTTTGAAGATCTTCGTCCACCAAACTTTCTTCGGCTACTTGTTCTTGTTCTTGAAGCTCATCAATTTCTATGGCACGAAACTCATAGGGTAGGAAGTAGGTTCCATTAACTTCAGAAAAATCAAGTATGTTTGTCTTGCTATAGTTCTCATGCCCTTTGTCAACAATGTTTGCCTCTTTGGATTTGATGGATTCGGAATATATACTACTTGATTCAGCTTTTTCAACCAAAGCACTTCTAGTTTTTCAATCATCATTCTTTTCCCCCGTTATATCAATTGGCAACACTTCTTTTCTTTGAGCTAATTCCCTATCAATTCTCTCTTGGCGAAGTACTTGCACCCTATCGTGCAAAGCTTTAGCTCCCCTCTCAATCTCATCCCGCTCTAGATTAGTTTCCCCCCCCAATGCTTTTAGAATCTTTTGGCAACGAAGTGTTAGTGTTGCCGAAATTTTGCAATTGTGTAGGGGGTGTATAATATGTTGTGGTACTAGGTGGAGGTGTATGCACTATTGTATAACCATATGCTCTTTCGCCAACTCTATCAATGCATGTAGTTTCATCTTCTTGCAAAACTCTAGCTTATTTTGCAGCATAATCAGGAAACAACCCCTTTTCATATTGTTCAAGGCAGAGAGCACTAATTCTCTTGTTTTGTGCCAAGCTCTTTTTTAATGCAGCCACAACCGCTTCCGGAAGAGATTGCTCCACAATACTTTCAGATTCTTTCGGCAATGATTCGCGAGTGTTGCCGAAATTCTCAAATTGCGTAGAGTATGCATTATATGCTATAGTATTTGATGACGGCACATGTGTTCCTATAAAATTTTCACTTATTTGGCAATGACCATGAAGATGCAGGGCCGAATTATGAACATCTACAGTGCATACAGTGCTGAAAAATTACTAACATGAGGTGTAGCATATGATGGTTGAGAGTAACTGGCCGAATAGCTAGTAGTAGCATGGCCAATTCTCCCATACATCGGCAAGGTTGGATTCACATATTGCAAATTAGTTGCCGATGAATAAAAAGGTGAAACACTTTCTTGTATGCTATTGGAAATTTTAACATGAGGTGTTTCAAATTGATTAACCAAACCCATCATGTTGTTCATCGGCATATGGATTTGTGGGGTTGCTGATGCATGAGAGTTTGGATACATATGTTGTACGTTGCTAAAATCATAAGAATTTAAAGCATGAAGATTGTTTTGCATCGGCCCTTCCGCATAATTAGATGCATGATTGATAAAACTAGGGCTAGCCGATACATTATGCTCATTAGGAGATCCAGCAACAACATATGGATTATTTGCATCTACAAAGGGAATTGGGTATTCATATTACCTTTGTAGATAGCAGCAACTTGATGACGATCTCTTCATAGCAAGAACGGGCTGGAGACCGTTCAAAACTTCATCCCCAGTGGAGTCGCCAAAAAGTGTGTTCGCACACAAACACGTCACTGTGTACCCTCGACGCCGGGGGTGATGCACCGCAGCTCACGTCGAAGGAGACCCGTCCGGAAGCGCGGAACGCAGGCAATTCGGCGGGCGCTTTTGTTCACCCGAAACCTCGCACACCCAGGAGGGACCCCGTCTGGACGCGCGGCGGCTAAGGGCTGCCCTAGGTCGGCCTGACCGTCCCTAGGGCCTCGAGGTTCGCCACCCTGCAAAAGAAGAACGAACGAAGAATGAGGAAGAAGAAGAACTAGGGTTAAGGAGAAAAGATAAAAGATAAAAAGTGGTAGATGATTTGATTGATTGTGTGTTGTTCAATCGGCCGTCACTTCTTAGGTATATAAGAGGCGGCTGGACTTCCCGTGAAAGGAAAAGGCTTGGATTCACGTCCAAAACCCTAGTCAAATTCGGATTGGTTTTATTCGAACTTTCCAAAACTGTTCGGTTTAAACTGGCTGCACCTAGCGGGTCTTTTTTGTGTTGGTAAAGACCTCGGCTAGAAACGAGTCCAAAAGCAATCTTGACTATTTTGACGAGACGAACAACTTTCATGTTGAACGTTTTTCGATTTGACGCCATGTTCTGGGCCAAAACAGTCACGCAAAACATCTGTTCCCTCGCGCTACCCATCAGACATGCGTGTGGTAGGGCGCGCTACATCTCGCCTCATGACAGGGCTGCACTCCGATTGCTCTAACTTTTGCATACGAACTCGGATTTGGACGATATTTATAACAAAATCAATCATTTCGACGAGGCGAAGACAATCCGTGTAGATCACATTTCCATAAGAGGCAGTCTTGAGGGCGTAATCATCCGAATAGTGTTCTGGATACAAAATCTCATAACTTCGAACATAACTTCGGCCTTAGAGATGAGACCGGATGGATATTGCCCAAATATCAAAGTTTCTCCTTTTGACGATATGGAACTTTCTCACTATGAGAACTTTTAAATTTGAGGTCTTCTTAATTATGCTTTTGACCATGCCAAAATCTTGTGTCAACACTATCTATTTACTTTTATTGCTGAGTCATCATCCTCTTATAAAAAGCACCAGTTAGAGAGCACCACTATCATTTATATGCATTGTTATTAATTTACATTGAGTATGACTGTGACTGGATCTCTTTTATCATGAATTACAACGTCTAGTCAATCCTTGATCTTCAGGGGTGCTCTGCATTTATGTTTTGCCGTCTCAGAAAGGGCTAGCGAGATACCATCTTATTATATTATATCACAATTGTTTTGAGAAAGTGTTTTCATCTGAGATTTATTATTATTGCTCGCTAGTTGATTATGCCATTGATAAGAGCAAATGTGAGACCTAAACATTATTGTAAATATGGTTAGTTCATAATCTTTGCTAAAAACTTGAATGCTGGCTTTAAATATTTGCAACGACAATATCAAATAGAGTTTGGGAAAGTTATTCTTTATCACTTTCAGTTTATCAACTGAATAGCTTCAGGACAAACAATGGGTTAAGCTTGGGGGAGTTGATACATCTCCGTCATACCTACTTTTCCGAACTCTTTTGCCCTTGTTTTGGACTCTAACTTCCATGATTTGAATGGAACTAACCCGGACTGACCCTATTTTCAGCAGAATTGCCATGGTGTTATTTTTGTGGAGAATAAAAAGTTCTCGGAATGACCTGAAACTTCACGAAGATAATGTTTTGGAATTAATAAAAATATTGGCGAAAGAATGAAGTGAAGGGGCCCACACCCTGGGCACATGGGTGAGGGCGCGCCATCCGACCTTGCGGGCCCCCTGGACCTCCACCGACCTCAACTCCAACTGCATATATTCTCTTTCGGGGAGAAAAAATATCAGAGAGAAGGATTCATCGCGTTTTACGATACAAAGCCGCCGCCAAGCCCTAAATTCTCTCGGGAGGGCTGATCTAGAGTCCGTTCGGGGCTCCAGAGAGGGGAATCTGTCGCCATCGTCATCATCAACCATCCTCCGTCACCAATTTCATGATGATCACTGCTGTGCGTGAGTAATTCCATCGTAGGCTTGTTGGACCGTGATGGGTTGGATGAGATTTACCATGTAATCGAGTTAGTTTTGTTAGGGTTTGATCCCTAGTATCCACTATGTTCTAAGATTGATGTTGCTATGAGTTTGCTACGCCTAATGCTTGTCACTAGGGCCTGAGTGTCATGATTTCAGATCTGAACTATTTTGTTTTCATGAATATATTTGTGTTCTTGATCCAAATTGCAAGTTATAGTAACCTACTATGTGTTTTGATCTGGCAACCCTGGAGTGACAATAGTCGGGACCACTCCTGATGATGACCATAGTTTGAGGAGTTCATGTATTCACTAAGTGCTAATGCTTTGGTCCGGTACTCTATTAAAAGGAGGAATTATTATCCCTTGGTTTCCAATAGGAACCCACTGCCATGGGAGGGTAGGAAAAAAGATGTCATGCAAGTTCTTTTCCATAAGCACGTATGACTATATTCGAAATACATGCCGACATTATATTGATGAATTGGAGCTAGTTTTGTGTCACCCTATGTTATAACCGTTGCATGATGAATGCCATCCGACATAATTATCCATCATTGATCCATTGCCTATGAGTTCGTTTCATAATTATCTTTGCTTTGTTACTTGTCCATTGCCACTGTTACGATTGCTACAAAACTACTACTGTTACTTTTGCCACCGTTACCGTTACTTCCATACTACTTTGCTACTAAAAACTTTGTTGCAGATATGAAGTCTTTCAGGTGTGGTTGAATTGACAACTCCACTGCTAATACTCGAGAGTATTCTTTGGCTCCCCTTGTGTCGAATCAATAAATTTCTATTGAATACTCTACCCTCGAAAACTGTTGCGATCCCCTATACTTGTGGGTTATCAGTCCTCGCCCACTTCTCAGTCAGGGGTGTCAGTCAATCTGCCACAAAATTGGCGAGGGTCGCACCCTTGATGATCCTGGTGGTGCTGAACTCCAACTGGAACGCTTAGAGTTCAATGTTCCATTCGGTGACCCTGCTCGTGCCGTTAGGGCTCCGGAGTACCCTCTCCAAGGGGTAAGCTGAGACAACCATGATGGGGTCGCCTTGTAAGTAGTGACGTGGTTTCTGGGAGGCAACAAGGAGTGCGAGCAAGTGCTTTTGCGGCATGGGGTAGCGCGCTTGCGCATCACGCAGCACCGTGCTGACGAAGTACACTGGGTGCTCGACGAGGGTGGAAGCGTTGGCGGGGTCCCATGCCCCCTGAGGCTAGGGAACCTCAGAAGTTTGGTCATTTGACAGGGAAATCGTGTCCTCGGGAGCGCCATCCTTAGGGGTCCCGCTGATCGGAGGGATGGCTAAGGCCTCAGGAGCACAACCCTGAGGCTGCGACGTCTCGGCTGGGTGCGAGGCGCTGCGTCGCGTGCCCTTAACCGGGCGCTCCACCTGACATCCACGAGCACTGCACTAGCAGAGTGAGGTGTGGTGGCCAAGTAGAGCACAAAGGGTTCGAGGGCTCGTGAGGTGCCTCTTGAGGTCTTGGAGGCCGCGTCAGCCTCCAGAGTCCACTCGAATGGGCCCTACTTTTTCATCAGCTTGAAGAAGGGGAGGGCGCGCTCCCCTACCTTGGAGATGAAATGCCCGAGTGAGGTTATGTAGCCTGCCAGCTTCTGCATCTCCTTGAGAGTTTGCGGCAGACTCATCCTCTCTATAGCCTTGACCTTCTCTAGGTTGGCCTTAGTAGGTTCACCTTGCGCAGGTTGAGTCATAGGTTCAAACACACATTTTTCCGGGTTGAGTCATAGGTTCACCTTGCGCAGGCTGGTGAATGTCTGCTCCAGATCTTCGAGAAGGGTTCTTGCCTCCCGAGATTTCACCACTATGTCATCGACGTATGCCTCGACGTTCCTCCAGAGCTGCTGACCTGGGGCGATGTGCATCAGCCGCTGGAAGGTTGCCCCAGCATTGCGCAACCTAAACGACATGTAGGTGTAGCAATACACCCCACACAGGGTCAGGTAGGTTGTCTTCTCAACATCCTGCACCGCCATCTTGATTAGGTGATAGCCCAAGAAGGTGTCCATGAAGCATAGTAAATCGCACTCGACGATGGAGTCGATGATCTGATCGATGCGCGGGGGAGGGAAAGGGTCTTGAGGACAAGCCTTGGGGGACAATAACTGGGTTCACCAACCAATCTGGATGTCGTACTTCCTGAATGATGCCGGCCTCTTGTAGCTTGCGGGTCTCCTGGACGATGAACGAATGCTTCTCCGGTTCTTGCTGCTGCGCCTTCTTCTTTACCGGTCGTGCATTGGGGCACACCATCAGGTGGTGCTTGATTACCCCACGCAGAACCCCGACCAGGTCCACCGCTTCCCATGAAAATACGTCCTTGTTAACGTGGAGGAAGCTGACCAGCGCCTCTTCCTGATCTGGGGGAAGGCCGGCACCTATGGTGAAGGTGGAGCCCGACCCCCCATCTTCTTCGACCGACACCTGCTTTGTCTCGGCTCGATCTTGGGAAAACAATTGCTTCTTCTTTGCTGACGCGGCCCCCGGGACTTCTGGAGCCCCCTCCCCGTGTGGCTGCGCAGCCTTGAAGGCAAGCTTGAGGGCCGAGAGTGCGTCCTTAGCATCCCCCATCACGGTGAGAATGCTACTGCTTCCCGGCATCTTCCTAAGGTTGTAGCCGGGATGAGTTGCCGCCATGAACTTGGCCAGGGCTAGATACCCGAGGATGGTGTTGTATGGGAGGCTGATGCAGGCGATGTCAAAGTCGATGAGTTTGGTGTGGTAGTTATCGCGTGTGCCAAAGGTGATAGGGAGGCGGATCTGCCCTAGAGGGCAGGTGGAGCCATCAACGACCCTAGAGAAAGGCTTGGTGGGGAGGAGCCAGCCGTAAGGTACATGAAGCAGGCCGAATGCCTCCACGGAGAGGACGTTGAGCCAGCGCTGTCGTTGATGAGGGTCCTGGTGACTGCCACGTTGCAGATGGTGGCGGCGCAGAGCATAGGGAGCGTGTCGGTGATACGTCTCCAACGTATCTATAATTTTTTATTGTTCCATGCTATTATATTAATGTTTTGGATGTTTAATGGGCTTTAATATGCTCTTTTATATTATTTTTGGGACTAACCTATTAAACAGAGGCCCAATGCCAGTTTTTGTTATTTTTTTTCATATTTCAGTGTTTCGCAGAAAAGGAATACCAAACGGAATGAAACCTTCGCGATGATCTTTCTTGGACCGAAAGCAAACCAGGATACTTGGAGTGGAAGTCTGGAACTCCGTGAGGTGGCCACGAGATAGGAGGGCGCCCCCAGGGGGTAGGCGTGCCCTCCACCCTCATGGGCCCCACGGAGCTCCACCAACGTACTTCTTTCACCTATGTATACTCTTATACCCTACAAACATCAAAGGGAGCCACGAAACCACTTTTCCACCGCCGCAACCTTCTGTACCCATGAGATCCCATCCGGGGGCTTTTTCCGGCGATCTGCTGAAGGGGGAATCGATCACGGAGGGCTTCTACATCAACACCATAGCCTCTCCGATGAAGCGTGAGTAGTTTACCACAGACCTTTCGGGTCCATAGTTATTAGCTAGGTGGCTTCTTCTCTCTCTTTGATCTTCAATACAAAGTTCTCCTCAATGTTCTTGGAGATCTGTTCGATGTAATACTCTTTTGCGGTGTGTTTGCCAACATCCGATGAATTGTGGGTTTATGAACTTGATTATCTATGACTATTATTTGGTTCTTCTCTGAATTCTTATATGCATGATTTGATATCTTTGCAAGTCTCTTCGAATTATCGGTTTAGTTTGGCCTACTAGATTAATCTTTCTTGCAATGGGAGAAGTGCTTAGCTTTGGGTTCAATCTTGCGGTGTCCTTTACCAGTGACAGTAGGGGCAACAAGGCATGTATTGTATTGTTGCCATCAAGGATAAAAAGATGGGGTTTATGCCATATTGCTTGAGTTTATCCCTCTACATCATGTCATCTTGCTTAAAGTGTTACTCTGTTCTTATGAACATAATACTCTAGATGCATGCTGGATAGCGGTAGATGTGTGGAGTAATAGTAGTAGATACAGAATCGTTTTGATCTACTTGATACGGATGTGATGCCTATATTCATGATCATTTCCTTAGATATCTTCATAACTATGCACTTTTCTATCAATTGCTCGGCAGTAATTTGTTCACCCACCGTAATACATGCTATCATGAGAGAAGCCACTAGTGAAACCTATGGCCCTCGGGTCTCTTTCTTATTATATTGCATCTCTTTTATTATCGCATCTCGTTTAATATTTTGCAATCTTTACTTTCAAATCTATAAAACAAAATACCAAAAATATTTATCTTATTATCTCTATCAGATCTCACTTTCGCAAGTGACTGTGAAGGGATTGACAACCCCGTTATCGCATTGGTTGCGAGGTTCTTGATTGTTTGTGCAGGTACTAGGTGACTTTTGTGTTGTCTCCTACTGGATTGATACCTTGGTTCTCAAAAATCGAGGGAAATACTTACGCTACTTTGCTGCATCACCCTTTCCTCTTCAAGGGAAAACCAACGCATGCTCAAGAGGTAGGAAGAAGGATTTCTTGCGCCGTTGCCGGGGAGATCTACACCAAGTCAAGACATACCAAGTATCCATCACAAACTCTTCTCCCTCGCATTACATTATTTGCCATTCTCCTCTCATTTTCCTCTCACCCACTTCACAAAATTTGCCCTTTTCTTTGCCCTTCTCTCGTTCGATCTTATGTTTGCTTATGTTGCCATGTGCCTTCTATTTGCTTGCATCTTCGCTTGCTAAAAATCTATTGATATGGATCCTCGTACACTTGCTAATATTTTTAAAAGATCCAATTATGATGAACCAATTGCTAGTGAGTTGAGTGCACTAAATTATCTTTATGAGGTTTTGCTTTAAATTCATGAATCTGAAAATTGTGATGAAGTATTGAAAGAAGAAATTTATGAAGTGATTCATGGTAGATCCTTGAATAAAAAGCATGATTGCAATGATATTATTATAAATTCTATTAATGTAAATTGTGCTAATAATATGCAAAACCCTAAGCTTGGGGATGCTAATTTTGCTATGTCTACTACTTGTTGCAATGATCATGATTGGTGTGATTCTTCTTGTGATCTTGAAAATTTATTTAAGCCCCATGATGAATATGAGATTGATAATAATGTTTGCAATAATATTGAAAGTGGGTTTGGAAGATTGTCAACTTTAGATCCCACATATTTGGAGAATTTTCAATCTTATGATTTTTTTTTATAAAAGTGGGTTTGGAGATGTCATGACTTTAGTTAATGTTAATCCCACTATTTTGTTGAATTTTATTATCATCCTACATGTAATTATTATGAGAGAGGAAAATTTTATGCGATAGCTATATTGTTGAATTTTATTATCATCCTACATGTAATTATTATGAGAGAGGAAAATATGGTTGTAGAAATTTTCGTGTCACTAAATTACCTCTCGTTATGTTGAGATTGCTATTGTTTCTTTCTCCTTCCTTGCATATGCTAGTTTTTGCTTGTCTTGATAATTTGTTTGCTTATATAATGCCTATGCATAGGAAGTATGTTAGAATTAGATGTGATTTTCATATGCTTCATGATTCTCCCTTCGTGTTTCAATTACTATTTTTCATGTGAGCATAATTAAAATTATAGATGTCTAGCTAGGGGTGTTAAACGATAGCGCTTGTTGGGAGGCAACCCAATTTTATTGTTGTTCTTTGCTTTTTGTTCCAGTTTAGTAATAAATAATTTATCTAGCCTCTGTTATGATTGTGTTTTTTATTTTTAATTAGTGTTTGTGCCAAGTAAAGCCTTTAGGATCATCTTGGGTGATTGTTGTTTGATCGTGCTGATAAAAACAGGAAGTATGTGCTCACGAAAATAATTTTCATTTTTACCAGAGAGCGATAAAATACCAATTCCAACTGCAGTAGATCAATATACAAATTTTCCTGGTCTTCTGAATTTTTCAGAATTGTTGGAGTTATAGAAGTATTCGAAACATCCAGATTGCTACAGACTGTTCTGTTTTTGACAGATTCTGTTTTTCGCGTGTTGTTTGATTATTTTGGTGCATCTATGGCTAGTATCGGGGGTATGAACCATAGAGAAGTTGGAATACAATAGGTTTAACACGAATATAAATAAAGAATGAGTTAATTACAGTACCTTAAGGTGCTCTGAAAGTGCCGGGCTGAATTGCTAGGCGAGCTCTGAATGTGCCGGGCGATCCTGTTGCAGGGTACTCCGGACTCGCTTGAAGGTGTCCGGGGGCTTTATCGCCGAATTGGCGGTTTGCCTCAGAAGGCTGCTTTGTACTTCTGCTGTGAGGGCCGTACTGTGCTCCTCCGTACGGAGCGAGCGTTCTGTGTTTCCATTAACTGTTATAACCCCGCGAGCTCTTGGCATTTTGAGCTTGAGGTATGCATAATGCGGTACCGCATTGAATCTGGCGAATGCGGTTCGTCCGAGCAGTGCGCGATAGCCACTGCAGAAATGGACGATATCGAAGATCAACTCCTCGCTTCGGAAGTTGTCCGAAGATTCGAAGACCACTTCCAGTGTGATTGATCCCATGCTACAGGCCTCTACACCTGGTATGACACCTTTAAAGGTGGTTTTTGTGGGTTTGATCCTCGAGGGGTCGATACCCATTTTGCGCACTGTATCCTGATAGAGCAGGTTCAGGCTGCTACCACCGTCCATAAGGAATCGAGTGAGGTGAAATCCGTCAATGATGGGGTCAAGGACCAATGTGGCAGAACCGCCATGACGGATACTGGTAGGGTGGTCCCTGCGATCGAAAGTGATCGGATCAGAAGACCATGGGTTGAACTTTGGGGCGACTGGCTCCATCGCATAGACGTCCCGTAGTGCACACTTCCGTTCCCACTTGGGAATATAGGTTGGATATATCATGTTCACCGTTTTCACTTGGGGAGGAAATTTCTTCTGTCCTCCTGTGTTCGGCGGCCGGGGCTCCTCCTCGTCATCGCTATGCAGCCCCTTTTCCTTATTTTTGGCATTCAACTTGCCGGCCTGTTTGAACACCCAGCATTCTCTGTTGGTGTGGTTGGCTGGTTTATCGGGGGTGCCGTGAATTTGACATGAGCGATCGAGTATGCGGTCCAAACTAGACGGGCCCGGATTGCTTCTTTTGAACGGCTTTTTCCGCAGACCGGATTTAGAGCCACTGAATCCGGCATTGACTGTCGTGTCTTCAGCGTTGTCGCCGTTGTTGCGGCGCTTGTGTCTGTTGCGATGTGGCTTGCCATTCCTATCTTTCGCATCTGAATTGCCAGGATTTCTTGATGTGTTGTTGCGGCGAGCTAGCCAGCTGTCCTTGCCCGCACAAAATTGAGTCATGAGTGTCGTGAGGGCTGCCATGGACTTCGGCTTCTCTTGGCCGAGGTGTCGGGCGAGCCACTCGTCGCGGGTGTTATGCTCAAATGCCTCTAAGTCCTTGGCATCCGGATAGTCGAAAAATTTGTTCTTTTTAGTTAGGAACTGAGTCCAGAATTTCCTGGCTGACTCCCAGGGCTGTTGGGTTATGTGACTCAAGTCATCAGCATCGGGTGGTCTCACATAAGTGCCCTGGAAGTTGTCAAGGAATGTGTCTTCCAAGTTCTCCCAACTGCCAATGGAGTTTGCCGGCAGGCTACTCAGCCAATGTCGAGCCGGCCCTTTGAGTTTTAGTGGGAGGTACTTAATGGCGTGTAGATTGTCACCGCGGGCCATGTGGATGTGGAGGAGGGAATCTTCAATCCATACCGCGGGGTCTGTTGTACCATCATATGATTCAATGTTCACGGGTTTAAACCCTTCTGGGAATTCGTGATCCATTACTTCGTCGGTGAAGCATAGGGGGTGTGCGGCACCTCTGTGCCGGGCTATATCACGACGCAGTTCATACGAGTCTTGTCTGTTGTATTCGGCCCGACCGGATTTGCTTTTAGTATATCCGGCGTGACGGTCATCGTCACGCGTTGGGGCACGCCTCCATGATCCGTAGATCGATCTTGTATGTCCTGCTTTGTTTTCCAATACGTCTCGCAGGTCCTGCGTGTAGCCCCGAGCCTTGGTGTTTTTGTTTGACTGGCGACGGGGTGCGGGCTGGACTTCGGGCTGATATGCCGCTTTTTCTCGGCCACGAGGTGGCCGGTCAGCCGCATCATACCCTGGTAGTGTAGGCTTTAATGCTTCCTCCTCGAGTTGGGGTAGCAATCTGCGCTTTGGGTAACTTTTGGTTGGGCGCTCGAGTTCGTATTCCTCGACTACCAGGACCTTGGTCCATCTATCCGCTAGCAGATCTTGATCAGCTTGAAGCTGCTGCTGCTTTTTCTTCAGGCTTTTTGCTGTGGCTATAAGCCGGCGCTTGAAGCGCTCCTGCTCGACGGGATCCTCAGGCACGATAAATTCATCGTCGCCGATGCTCACCTCGTCTTTGGAGAGGGGCATGTAATTGTAATCCTCTGATTCTCCATTTGTCGCCTGTTCCTTAGGGCTAGCTTGCCCATCCTCCTGCTCGAAGCCTGGTTGGAGGGGATTGTCTTCGTCTTCAGCACTATCCACGGCGTTATTGTCTCTTGTGCCGGTATCGCTGCTTTTGCTATGGCGGGGCTTAGAGCGGCGTCGATGACGCCGGTGCTTAGATTGCTTCTCAAGGGGATTATCCTCCATTACCTTATTGACATCGCTTTCTTTGGGGGTGTCCACCATATATATATCATATGATGAGGTGGCTGTCCAGCGCCCTGTGGGCGGTGGTTCCTGTTCTTCTCCTGCATCGTCATCCATACCGTCGATGTCTTCGGAGCCGAAATCAATCATGTCGGTTAAGTCGTCGACAGTGGCAATTAAGTGGGTGGTGGGTGGGGAATGAATTTCTTTGTCATCCGCTTCCCACTCAAGCCGGACATAGTTCAGTCAAGGGTGTCTTAACAAGGAGAGAGACCTCAATGAATTTAGCACTTCGCCCAAGGGTGAGTGCTGAAAAATATCCGCGGAGGTAATCTCCATGATCGGTGACCAATCAGATTGGATAGGCACGGACGCAGGCGGTTCAGAGCCTGTGGCTGGGGACGAATCCAAGGGTCCGGTAACACAGGTCTCATAGGAGGTGAAGTTAGTATTCGGCTCTATCGCCGCTAAGTGTGCGGCCTCCGTGGCGAGGTCCATCCACCCGTACTCGGATGGCACGATCTGCTCCAGATTGAGGGCCGGAGTAGCCACGGGTGTCATTTCCCGAACACCGTCGGACGGTAGGGCTAAATCATGCTCGTCGTGACTGTGCGGCACACCTGACATGGGCTCGAATCCATCGAAGATCAAGTCTCCACGGATGTCGGCAGTATAGTTCAAGCTTCCAAACCTGACCTGATAGCCAGGGGCGTAGCTCTTGATCTGCTCCAGATGGCCATGCGAGTTGGCCCGCATTATGAAGCCGCCGAATACGAAGATCTGTCCAGGAAGAAAAAACTCACCCTAGATCGCGTCGTTGCCGATGATCGAGGGAGCCATCAAGCCTTTATCGTGACAGCACAGTGGAACTCTCAATGAAAGCACCAATGTCGGTGTCAAAACCGGCGGATCTCGGGTAGGGGGTCCCGAACTGTGCGTCTAAAGCTGATGGTAACAGGAGGCGAGGGACACAATTCTTACCCAGGTTCGGGCCCTCTCGATGGAGGTAATA
Source organism: Triticum urartu (assembly GCF_003073215.2). Taxonomy (NCBI): domain Eukaryota; kingdom Viridiplantae; phylum Streptophyta; class Magnoliopsida; order Poales; family Poaceae; genus Triticum; species Triticum urartu. The sequence goes on along the minus strand of NC_053025.1, from coordinate 331,010,235 downwards.
CCCTACTTCCTGCTTGATTGATCTTGATGATATGAGTATTACAAGATTTGATCTACCACGAGATTGTAGAGGCTAAACCCTAGAAGCTAGCCTATGATTATGATTGTTGTTGTCCTACGGACTAAACCCTCCGGCTTATATAGACAACGGAGGGTGCTAGGGTTACACAGAGTCGGTTACAGAGAAGGAGATCAACATATCCGAATCGCCAAGCTTGCCTTCCACGCAAAGGAGGGTCCCATCCGAACATGGGACGAAGCCTTCAATCTTGTATCTTCATAGTCCAACAGTCCGGCCAAAGTATATAGTTCGGTTGTCCGAGGACCCCTTAATCCAGGACTCCCTTAATCCCTACTCACTCACATTGACATGGAACAAACTTCAACTTCACCTGCAATAAACAGCGCTATAAGACGGGCTGAGCAAAAGCGGTAACATAGCCAAACAACGGTTTGCTAGGAAGGTAGGTTAGAGGCTTGACATGGCAATATGGGAGGCATGATATAACAAGTGGTAGGTAGCATGACATAGCGATAGAGCGATCAACTAGCAAGCAAAGATAGAAGTGATTTCGAGGGTATGGTCATCTTGCCTGAGATCCCGCAAGGAAGAAGAACGAGTCTAGGAAGTAGGCAACCCAATATAGTTGAATGAATCCTCACAACTCTGGAACGAAACTGAAGCTAATGAGAGAAGCAACCCGGAAAGAAGCAAGCAACATAGTAAACAACCAAGCATAAACATGGCATGATGCACAATCAAGGATGATGCATGTCCGGTTTAAATATGCATGGCATGGCAAACTGCACAAACAAAACTACAAGTTAAGTGGAGCTCAATATGCAATGAGTTGCATATTGTCGAAACACCGCATGACTTATTTAGTTCTCTCTCAGTTATGTACTCATCAATATTAAATGTTGTTAAACATGACAGGAGGGTGAACATACATAAACTAACTATCTAGGCAAGTTTAAATGAGGCCAGAACAATGAACAACAAATCCAGAAAACCTCGTATGCATATTTAGCAATTTAATACAAACAACAATTTTAAACATTTTAAATGTTATTATCATGATGCGAATGACATGTGCAAGTTTTATGCAATATTTATGAAAATGTTGACATGATAAGATATGAGGCATTTGTCGCCATGGCAGAAGGAAAAGGGGTGCCACGGCGGTGAAACGGAAATGTTACCACGGCAACATTCCGGTGATCCGGCAACTCGATTGAGATGCTAGTGCAAAGGAACTAGTGTGGGTGTGCGAAACGTGCAAGAGTGACGCGGAGTGATCCCGGATACTGGGTGTCCCACATGTTGGTGGCATGGCTTATGGCGAACGTGCAAGGAACAAAACGAACACGGTGCAAACATAGGGTGCATGTCATACAACACATGCATTCGGTCGACGAGCGGTCGTCTTGGCGGTTATACCTTCAAAGCATGCAAATGGGACGGTTCGGGTTCGGTGAAATGTAGAGGAAGTAGATGTTCTCGGGACAGTCGTAGTGCAAGTAGTCATTCACGGGTCGTTGTGGGAAGTAGTCGTTCTCATGGCGACGGTAGTGGTACATGTTGTAGTCGTTGTAGTCGAACTTGACGGGACATGGCTTTCGTGGTACTCGTCGCGTTCTATATCCGAAGTGGTACTTGGTCATACCCGGGAGGGTCTTTGCGTTTCAGTGCGGTGTAGTGGTACATGTTAACGGTCATCGTGGTACTTCATTCCGGTCCTGTAGTCGTACTAGGCATCGGTGGACCTTCGAGGGACATGCATATCCGAAGGGGTACTTGGCGATCGACGGACGTCATGGTACTTGTCGGTCCGGGTCTTGGCGTATACGGGTTCTCTCACCGTAGTTGTATAGTGCGGTGGCCTGGCGCGACATCGATTCAGTCAACGAAGTAGGTCTACTCCCGTTCGATGTACAGGAGGCCATCCATGGAGGTTGAGGCCGCGACGGTGGCCGACGAACTGAAGGAACACAGATTTTGGCGGCGGGGATGACCGGATCTGGGCGCGGGTGCAGGTGATGAAGCTCCAGGCGCTCGCGGACGGCGTGTGGAGGTGCAGGAAGGACGCGGCGGAGTCGTTCTTGACCTGTCAGTCAAAACGAGGGGGCCGGCGATGCTGGAAGAAGGCAGCGGCCATGGCAGGGATCGAGCTCCTGTTGCTGGTCGGGACGAGGGATGGCAGGGCGGAGAAGGTGCGTAGCGGGGCTTGATGGATCCGGATGGGGGCGGCGCTAAACTCCAGACGAACGGCCGGCTCGATGTTTGTGTGACTTGGTGCTACGGACGGGCAAGGACCAGCGGGCGCGGCGCAGGAGGCAGGAGAAGGCTGCGATGGAAGGGGCGACAGCGGTAGCGGCGGCTCGCCGGCCTACGGGGCGCCATGGCCGCATGAAGAGGCCGTGACAGGAGGTTGGCCGAAGGAGGAATGAGGTGAGGCAGCGGCTGGACGGCGTGGTCGAGGGGAGAAGGAGGTCGGGCTAAGCCGAATCAAGGAGGTGGGAGGCGAGTGAGAGGAAGATGGGTGTGGCGGTGCTGCAAGGTATCGAGAGGGAAAGGGTGGATCAAGAGAGAGGGGGATTGGGCTTGGGCGCTCCTCTCATGAGCAATGTGTGTGTGTGGCGGTGGTGGAAGGGACCGAGGAGGAGGGTTGCGCTAGGGTTAGGAATGGTTTAGGTGGGCCGGCCTGCTAGGAGGCCCAAGTGGCCAGAGGCCTGGCTGGGCTGCTCTAATACTCCTCTCCCTCTCTCTGAGTTTCTCTTTGCAGAAAAAAATAGGGAGAGACCAAAAGAATCAAGAGAAAAGGCGATGGAGAAGAATAAAATTGTGGGATACTTTTGTAAGGCTTTACGGTATATTTCCAACCCAACAAAAGTGGTTCCAGTAAAAAAAGGCAAAGTTAAATCCAAAATTGTTTAACTTACACCAAAGGAGTTTGAATGGAGTCTAGGATCTCGAAGTGTCCAAAAATGTTGAGGATTTTGGAGGACCCCCGATAAATGGAGAAAGAACTATTGCCAAGGTTTGGAGGTGAAACTTGAAGCAGAAGAACCATGGAATTTATTTTGCAAGTGTGTTAGAATATTTATTATAGTTCCCTAAAATATTGGGAGGATATGTTATATAGAGAAATCACCATGTGTGTTCCCTCAATTTAAATGGACCGGAGATCCATACGATTTATTTAAGTGAGTTTTAGCTAGTTGAGAAAAAGATGGCATGATGACATGATGCAATGCACATGATGCAAAGATGAATGCAACGAACCAAACAAATCACACGACGAAACTCAGAAATCATGGAAGGCATCTGAAGCTCCGGTCTTGGGGCGTTACCACACTCCACCACTACAAGAGGATCTCGTCCCGAGATCTAGGATGGCACCGGAGAGAAACGGAAGGGGAAGAGGTAAAACAAGTTGCTTCTTCGACAAACGAGTGAAACCACGAACCTTGAGAGGTTAAACAATTATGAGAAAAGAATACAACGGAGATGAACAAAGTTGAAAACACTCCATTAGAAAAGAGGAACAAGGAACATTGCGAAAAACCTTGAGGTTCCAAGGCATGAATGAAAAGCTCCAGCGACAAGAAAGGACAAGTAACCACTCCAGTTGAAACGGAATTAGCAAGGGAAAAGAACATTATCTTTACAAGAAAAAATGATGGGTGAAGAGAGCAACAACACAATGCCTCCGGAAGAAGAATAGAAGATAGGTCATTGGAATAACAGAATGGAGAAGAAAATGCCAGCTTCTACCATGAATGATCTTGGAAAGCACTCTTCCAAGAAGGTTATAACGGAGTTGTTGGAACACCAACACCGAGTAAGATTGTAGTGGGCTTATGGAAAATTTCTCAAAATTATGAGGTGAAATTCTACCACTAACGGAAACAATTGCTTGCTTTAGATCGACGAGGAGATGAAAAACTTCTTCCGCGGAGAGGATAGGAGAAAACTTGGATCATAGGTAAGCACCACAATAACAACATTCCATAGGGAAGGCTGTAGGTGAAATATAACCCAAGATAACTCCAATAAAGAGATTGATTGCTATAAAGGATCTCATGAATGAATTGAAAATGATGGGTTTAAAATATGTCATTATGAACAACATGTTAATCATGAAACACGAAGGGAAATTGTCAAGAGTGACATAACACCACCTCAAAAGACAAGAGAGAAATAATTGCACTACGGAATGCAAGAATAAGAATACTTGAGCTCCTCCAAGCAATATCTTGAAGAACACTTCGAGAATGAATTAAATCTTTGAAGAACCACCATGTTTAGCCTTCGTGAGAACACCGGTAACAAAAGAATGATCAAACAAAAGGAAAGAGAAGTAGAAAACACTAGGTGAAGCCTTGCAATGATTTAGATGGATCTTCGCGATGAAATAACCAAGAGAACTTGGAACTATGAAAAGAAAAGATGAAGCATCTTGCTGAGAATTTTGATGAACCTCCGGAATAGGAATTGAATTTACTCGATGAAACGAGAATAAGAATTACATTATGCCTATCCTTCATCAGTTAGATTGATGACCCACAATGGATTTGGCATACTACTCATTGTCATAGAAAGGATTAAGATAGATATGGTGCAAACTTGAGAAGGTCTTCAACGAACCACCGCTAGGATTGAAACAACAAATGAATTGATACGATAACAATGGGAAAGGAATGTTGGACGAACCACCGTAAGGATTAGAAGAAGGAACGAAGAAACGAATGCACCACCAGGAAGAATTGGAAAATGAATGAAGAAAAGATAAAGAAACACCAGGAAGAATTTTGGAAATGAATGAAGATACTTGAGGGCATATAGATTTAACATAACGAAGATATGACAAGCTGACTAGAGAATACTTGAACGATGCACCGGTAAGATTTGGAGAACGAGAGCTGAAAGCTGGAATGAATAATTCTGAGATGATGGGCTCTAAAGAATCGAACTGAATAGACTCTTGAATTGCCCCAGATGGATGGAATCAAGTTTAAACCACGAATCTTCGAGAGAACGGACTAAGATTTGAGAAAAACTCTTCTTAGGTCTTCAAAATCTGAGAATGACGACGAGATACGCCACCATGAATTATTGAGGCACTCCGGAATGAATAATAGAAAGGGTGAATCAACAATGAAATGTTTTGAAATCGATCTTGGAAAAGCATCTGACTGATGAAATTCATTCTTACGTCAAACTTTGAAAAAAATGAGAATACCTTTGGAAAACTAGAAGAGTCAGGTAAGATCCTGGGAAAAGACCCGTGGGTTAGGGCCCACTCAAAAGATACTCCATTGAATGATTTAAAAGAGAGATTGTGCCGGTAGAATAAATGGCTTGAATGAGATAACAACCTCGAGATATCTTGAATGGATTAAGAATGAAAACACGAATCTTCTGAGATATCTTCAGCGCTCCGGAACAAATGAATGGCGAGAAGTGCATGATTAAGAGATGCACCGGTATGAGAAAACATTGTGAAAAGGGGAAAAAGGATATGATCAACAAAGCTTTAATTGAATCTACCGGAGAAGAAAAAGAATGAAGAAGATAAACTTGTAGAGCATCTTCATGAGAACCACCGGGTAAAAACATTGAGGAAATAATGAAGAAACTTCACATACATAAGATGGATACTTGATTCAGAAATCCGAGTCCTTGAACAAAAGGGTGGGAGGGAGGGAAAAACAAAGACAACTTGGGACGAATGAAACAAACACCATTGAGAAAACTTAGGATTGATCTCTGAATGTTGAAATGATCGGATCTACTTGAAGAGAAGCACACCAGTTAGAAAAGAATTAATATGACCCATCTCGATGATCGGAAAGGATTAGCACTCCCATAGAAATATGAGAACACCATTTAGGAAAAGGTATGGATTCAACACTTGACATTGAAGCCACTCGAATACCACAAACCAAAACAAAAACAAAGGATTGGCTTGCGAAATAAGCCAGAAACAAACATAGGATAGACCCCATATCGTATCATGTGTCTGTTGGAAGGATATCCTACGAGCTACTTGAATTCCCACTTATAAACTCCCGAAACTTTATGGTTATGCAATCTGGTGTTGGGGATATAGGGGAAGCATAATATCTTACCCAAACTAACAATACCAACATCCAGCTGTATCCATTAGTCAACACATAACAAAGAAACCTTCGGAAATCGTGTACCTCAACCTTCAAAAAGCATCTATTATACGAGTTATGGCAATACTCCCGAACTCCCGCCCCAGTACTGGGTGGCGTCGAGATTATCTCACCACAATTGCATAAAAGAGATTTTCGATGTCGGCGAACTTAGGTATTCCAGAACTGCAACGATAAAATTGTGACGACAACACCTTGGAGCTCAACTCCCCGGGACACTGCCACAGCCCCTAAATGTCAAGAGGCACCAAGAACAATGTTCTCGTCACAAGAATATTAGAACGATTCCAAGATACCCGCGTGATCCTAAAAAAATTTAGTGAAATTTGAGGAGAGGAAGGACAAAACTTCTACGTCACGAGGCCTCACCAGAGCGACGAAGGGACTGAGGAGTAAAAAGAATCCTACTCTCCAATATATATATAATCCTAAGACTCAAAACAATTTTGTTCTAGATTCAACAACGTCAGCGATTTGATCAAGCAGGGGGCTCCTAAGTCAGGGATGGCTCTGATTACCAACTTGTAACACCCACGATGCGGCTATATCTCCCACGTGTCGAGGCACGACTTAGAGGCATAACCGCATTGTGGTTTTGTCACAAGAGGGGTAATCTTCACACAATTCCATGTATTGAATAAGAAAGGGATAAAGAGTTGGATTACAATCACCACTTCACACAAATAACAAGTTAAACATACATCATCTAGAGTACAATCAAGGTCCGTCTATGGAACCAAAATAAAACAAGACAACCCCAAATGCTAGATCTCCGATCGTCCCAACTGGGCACCACTGCTGATCAACCGGAAAAGACACATAACAACGATCAAGATCTTCATCGAGCTACCACTTGAGCTCGGCTTGCGTCACCTACACTAGTATCATTGGCACCTGCAACTGTTTGGAAGTATCCGTGAGTCACGAAGACTCAGCAATCTCACACCCACGATATCAAGAGTATTTAAGCTTATGAGTAGGGTAAGGTAATGAGGTGGAGCTGCAGCAAGCACTAAGCATATATGGTGGCTAACATACGCAAATAAGAGCGAGAAGAGAGGCAACGCAACGTTCGAGAAGCTAGAAGTGATCAAGAAGTGATCCTGAAACTACTTACGTTCAAGCATAACACAAGACCGTGTTCACTTCCCAGACTCCGCCGAAAAGAGACCATCATAGCTACACACGCGGTTGATGCATTTTAATTAAGTCAAGTGTCAAGTTCTCTACAACCGGACATTAATAAATTCCCATCTGCCACATAACCGCAGGCATGGCTCTCGGAAGTTTAACCCCTGCGGGATGTCCCAACTTAGCCCATCACAAGCTCTCACGGTCTACGAAGGATACTCCTTCTCCCGGGAAGACCCGATCAGGCTCGGAATCCCGGTTACAGGACATTTTGACAATGGTAAAACAAGACCAGCAAAGCCACCCGACAGTGCTGACAAATCTCGATAGGAGCTGCACATATCTTGTTCTCAGGGCACATCGGATTGTCCAAACTTCCGGTAGGCCAGCCCAGAGTTGCCCCTGGTGGCCACTGGCGGTTGATAGGTTGGACCAACACTCAGAGGAGCACTAGCCCGGGGGTTAAAATAAAGATGACCCTTGAGTCTGCAGAACCCAAGGGTAAAAGGCTTAGGTGGCAAATGTTAAAACCAAGGTTTGGCCTTACTGGAGGAGTTTTATTCAAGGCGAATTGTTAAGGGGTTCCCATAACACCCAACCGCGTAAGGAACGCAAAATCAAGGAACATAACACCGGTATGACGGAAACTAGGGTGGCAAGAGTGGAACAAAACACCAGGCATAACGCCGAGCTTTCCACCATTTACCAAGTATATAGATGCATTAACTAAAATAAGAGATATTGTGATATCCCAACATAAACTTGTTCCATGGAACAAACTTCAACTTCACCTACAACTAACAACGCTATAAGAGGGGCTGAGCAAAAGCGATAACATAGCCAAACAACGGTTTGCTAGGAAGGTGGATTAAAGGCTAGGCATAGCAGTATGGGAGGCGTGATATAACAAGTGGTAGGTAGCGCGACATAGTGATAGAGCGATCAACTAGCAAGCAAAGATAGAAGTGATTTCGAGGGTATGGTCATCTTGCCTGAGATCCCGCAAGGAAGAAGAACGAGTCCAAGAAGTAGACAACCCAACGTAGTCGAACAAATCCTCACAACTCCGGAACGAAACTGAAGCTAACGAGAGAAGCAACCCGGAAAGAAGCAAGCAACATAGTAAACAACCAAGCATAAACATGGCATGATACACAATCAAGGATGATGCATGTCCGGTTTAAATATGCATGGCATGGCAAAGTGCACAAACAAAACTACAAGTTAAGTGGAGCTCAATATGCAACGAGTTGCATATCGACGAAACACCACATGACTTAGTTAGTTCTCTCTCGATTATGTACTCACCAATATTAAATGTTGTTAAACATGGCAAGAGGGTGAACATACATAAACTAACTATCTAGGCAAGTTTAAATGAGGCCGGAACAACAAACAACAAATCCGGAAAACATCATATGCATATTTAGCAATTTAATGCAAACAACAATTTTAAACATTTTAAATGTTATTATCATGATGCGAATGACATGTCCAAGTTTTATGCAATATTTATGAAAATGTTGACATGATAAGATATGAGGCATTTGTCCCCACAGCGGAAGGAAAAGGGGTGCCACGGCGGCGAAACAGAAATGTTACCACGGCAACATTCCGGTGATCCAGCAACTCGATTGAGATGTTGGTGCAAAGGAACTAGTGTGGGTGTGCGAAACATGCAAGAGTGACGGGGAGTGATCCCGGATACTGGGTGTCCCACATGTCGGTGGCATGGCTTACGGCGAACGTGCAAGGAACAAAACGAACACGGTGCAAACATAGGGTGCATCTCATACAACACATGCATTCGGTCCATGAGTGATCGTCTCGACGGTTATATCTTCGAAGCGTGCAAACGGGATAGTTCGGGTTCGGTGCAATGTAGAGTAAGTAGACGTTCTCGTGACGGTCGTAGTGCAAGTAGTCATTCATGGTTCGTTGTGGGAAGTAGTCGTTCTCGTGGCGACGGTAGTGGTACATGTTGTAGTCATTGTAGTCAAACTTGACGGGACATGGTTTCGTGGTACTTGTCGCATTCCGTATCCGAAGTGGTACTTTGTCATATCCGGGAGGGTCTTTGCGTTTCGGTGCAGTGTAGTGGTACATGTTAACGGTCATCGTGGTACTTCATTCCGGTCCTGTAGTCGTACTAGGCATCGGTGGACCTTCGAGGGACTTGCGTATCCGAAGGGGTACTTGGCGATCGATGGACGTCATGGTACTTTTCGGTCTAAGTCTTGGCGTATCCGGGTTTTCTCAACGTAGTTGTACAGTGTGGTGGCCTGACGCGGCATCGATTTAGTCAACGAAGCGGGTCTCCTCCTGTTCGATGTACAGGAGGCCATCCCTGGAGGTTGAGGCCGCAACGACGGTCGATGAACTGAAGGAACACGGAGTTTGGCGGCGGGGATGATTGAATCTGGGCGCGGGTGCAGGTGACGAAGCTCCAAGCGCTCGCGGATGGCGTGTGGAGGTGCAGGAAGGACGCGATGGAGTCATTCTTGACCTGCCAGTCAAAACAAGGGGGCCGATGACGCTGGAACAAGGCAGCGGCCATGTCAGGGCTCGAGCTCCTGCTGCTGGTCGGGACGAGGCATGGCAAGGCAAAGAAGGTGAGCAGCGGGGCTTGACGCATCTGGATGGGGGCAGCGCTAGACGACAGAGGAACGGCCGGACCGGGGAAACAACGGCATGAACAGAGCTCGGGCCGGCTCAATGTTGTGGGACGTGGTGCGACGGAGGGGAAAGGTCCAGCGGGCGCGGCGCAAGAGGCAGGCGAAGGCTGCGATGGAAGGGGCGACGGTGGCAGCGGCGGCTCGCCGGCCAACGAGGCGCCATGGCCGCATGAAGAGGCCGCGACAGGAGGTCGGCCGGAGGAGGAATGAGGTGCGGCAGCAGCTGGACGGCGTGGTCGAGGGCAGAAGGAGGTCGTGCAAGGCCGGATCAAGAAGGAGGGAGGCGAGCGAGAGGAACATGGGTGTGGCTGCGCTGCAAGGGATCGAGAGGGAAAGGGTGGATCGAGAGAGAGGGGGATCGAGTTGGGCGCTCCTCTCCTGAGCGATGTGTGTGTGTGGCAACGGTGGAAGGGAACGAGGAGGATGGTTGCGCGCTAGGGTTAGGAATGTTTTACGTGGGCCATCCTGCTTGGAGGCCCAAGTGGCCAGAGGCCTGGCTGGGCTGCTGCACTACTCCTCTCCCTCTCTCTGAGTTTCTCTTTGCAGAAACAAAATATGGAGAGACCAAAAGAATCAAGAGAAAAGGCCATGGAGAAGAATAAAATTGTGGGATAAGTTTGTAAGGCTTTATGGTATATTTCCAACCCAACAAAAGTGGTTCCAGTAAAAAAAGGCGAAGTTAAATACAAAATTATTTATCTTACACCAAAGGAGTTTGAATAGAATCTACGATTTCGGAGTGTCCAAAAATGTTGAGGATTTTGGAGATCCCTCGATAAATGGAGAAATAACTATTGCCAAGGTTTGGAGGTGAAACTTGAAGTAGAAGAACCATGGAATTTATTTTGCAAGTGTGTTAGAATATTTATTATAGCTCCCTAAAATATTGGGAGGATATGTTATATAGAGAAATCACCATGTGAGTTCCCTCAATTTAAATGGACCGGAGATCCATATGATTTATTTAAGTGAGTTTTAGCTAGTTGAGAAAAAGATGACATGATGCAATGCACATGATGCAAAGATGAATGCAACGAACCAAACAAATCACACGAGGAAACTCGGAAATCATGGAAGGCATCTGAAGCTCCGGTCTTGGGGCGTTACTCATAGATACGGGATCAAATTATACGAAGGGAATAGTTATTGTTACGAGAAGCTTCCATGATAAGACCTACATCGTTTCCATGGGCATGAACACAAAGTTCAAGGTCAACTCCCACGGTCAACCCATTGGGTCATCTTAGGAACATATAACACAATCTTCAGAAGTAATTAGCACAAGCTCGAAAGCATAGAATGGTTGATAAAAGCAGAGGATACAATTTACCAAAGGCATTAGGTATCCGAGGAAAGGATCACAAGGTTATTGAATACGAAGGACGTTGTCGGAAAAAATCCAACAAAGGATCAGGTCGTCCACAAGGGATCTAATGTGAGCATCGATACTCAACCAGAAGGAGAAAGAATGCATGGAGATCAGGTTATAGAAACAACTTACTAATTCAAAGGTCAAATACAAGGAATTGTCATTTTCATATCGGGGGGGGGGGGGGTCAGAAGCAGAGGCTCTGATCGAAAGATAAGTAAATTGAATAGACATATATCGGCAATCAATCAAGGTTTGATTTGCCGAGAACCAGCTCATCTCCTGAGTGATGTCTGAACCAAAAGGATGAATTCTAGTTTCGACTAAGGATTGCGAGCATCTGCAACATATTGAATCAACGGACTCAAAATGATAGTGACAAAGGACGCCAATGAATATTGCCAGACACATGGGAAGTATGCATAACGCAAGCAGACAAGTATTTGCGGAGAGGATTATCAGAAGATCAGATAGTATTTCAAAGACTTTTGTGAAACACCCAAACAACTGGGGATGAAAGAATTCCCGATAATTGAGAGGAATTATTCGTAGGGGTATTCATGCGGCAAAGAACTTCAAGGTAGTTGAAGAAGGGGATTTCTCGGGACAATGGAGAGTATTTCGGGGCATCTTGTAAAAATAAGAGCAATTGGGGATGAAGCTATGAACGGCAACTGTATGTAGTTATCCATAAGGATATATCGATGGCAGGGAATTGCGAAGGCGGTGGGCACAAGGGTCTTGGGAAAACATCAAAGAGTATCTTCGGAATCTTCTGATGAAGCAGGCGATCATCTGGATTGAAGGGGCACTCTGGCAGGAAGTGGTTACGAGAACCTAAAGTTAGATTTAACAAAATAATTAACTCGAATAGAAGAGAGATAATAATTCCAGAGTAAAGACGGGGAATAAAAGATCCCAATACCAACCAATAGGGACGTGGGCCCGTAAGGCACACAGCCAAGTTAGTAAAACAGTTTTGGATGACTAGACTCAACTTTGGCCAAGGAGTTCGAAAGGGGATCCTATAGGTACTCGACTCTGATACCAACTTGTGATGCCCTCGATTCAATCATACACTAATCATGCACGCAAATGTGTACGATCAATATCAGGAAATCACGGGAAGATATCACAACACAACTCTAGACACAAATTAAAACAATACAAGCTTTATATTCCAAGCCAAGTGCCTCAAGGGCTCGAATACATAAGCTCGAATACAAACAAGTCAGTGGAAGCAACATTATCTGAGTACGGACATAAGATAGACAAGTTTGCCTTAAGAAGGCTAGCACAAAAGCAACAATGATCGAAAAGGCAAGGCCTCCTGCCTGGGAGCCTCCAAACTACTCCAGGTCATCAGCGGCCGTCACGTAGTAGTAGGCACCCTCGGGGTAGTAGTAGTAGTAATCAGTGGTCGTCTGGCTCCTGGGATCCGTCATCTGGTCGCAACAATCGGGTATGGGAGAAAAGAAGGTAGCAAAGCAACCATGAGTACTCAGCCAAATTACTCGCAAGACTTACATCAGATCTAAACTAATTATGCATCTGTATCAATGGAATGGGTTGTATCTATGGACAAAACTGCAGTATGCCAGAAGAGAAGGGGAAGCCTAGCCTATCAAAGACTAGCATCTTCAAGCAGCTCCAAGCATCTTGGAGCATTTAGAAGAGTACAGATCAACATAATGTAAAGTAGAAGTAGTGTTATCAACCTGCCCAGAGATTCTTCCTCGACTCCCTGCGAGAAAGCAATCCCAGAGCCATACTATCCATATCTCATCACAAGTATCCAGTTCTAGCTGTATCAATCGGGATACAACTCCGAGCGTCTGTTACCATAGGACAGGCTATTGATAGATGTTTTCTTCCCTGTAGGGGTGCACCAACTTACCCAGCACGCTCGCTCAACTCCGGCCGGACACACCATCAGGTCATGACCGGCCTCGGCCGATCAACACACCGCAGTCCTACCTAGGCTCGTCAGAGAGGCCAGCATGCCGGTCTACATCCTAAGCATGTAGGGGTCTTGGGCCCATCGCCCTTTGCACTCCTGCATGTTGTGTACGCGGCCGGTGAGCAGACCTAGTCCCCCTTATACAAGGGAGGCATTCTAGTCCAACCCGGTGCGCGCCGCTCCATCACTGATGTCCGTTGAGCTTTCGGCTGATACATATGACATAGAGTTCCCATACTTATTCCCGCGTGATGGTTAGTGCTATCAGGCCAGAAGCTCCTCGGATCAAATATCGAAATCATAGTGGATTAGGAACGCATGGTAACCAGTAGAGACTCACGAAAGATGTGACCCCGTCACTCCATCTCGAGGACTTGCGGCAAGGGATAAGAATACATGGCCACGCCTCATAATTATCTCGCGGGCACCTTCCAGGTCAACCCGACTCCACATCAGTCGCAATTAAGCTCGCGCGGGTAGCCCTTAGGGCCAACCCGTCTTTAGTAACATGGTTCAATGTAGAGTCATAGTAACCATAGTAACCGTGTGTCTAACACCAAGGGGAACCCTAAGGAATCACCCTCGATGGAATTCCACCTGATGTTATCGTCAAGGTGAATGAAGGAGGAATCACCCTCGAGGTCCACTCTTGAGGAGTTGCATGACAATGTCGTTATCGGGAGTGGAGAAGGAGGAATCGCCCTCGATGACCATCACCAATGAACTGACCTACAAGGTTAACATCAGAAGTGCTGATGAGGTATCACCCTTGGCACTCGATAGTAACCCAGTAGTGTCAAGCAACTAAGGGGAAAGTGATGTGCAGTGTCGGGACCTGGTCTTCGATCACGTTGATCGACTCATCAAACATAAAGCGGGGCAACTGGGACAAGGTGGGATAACTGATGGATCTCTAACCAACCTATACTAAGCAGTTTAGAATAAGCAGGTAAGGTATGAAAGAAGGTAACAAAAAAAGTCTATGCATCAGAGTAGGATCATACAGAAAGTAGTAGCAGTTCTAATGCAAGCATAAGAGAGAAGGGAATGGGTGATATCGAAATGATCAATGGGGGTTTGCTTGCCTGGAAGCTCTGCTGTAAAGGAAGAAGGGTCGTCAGAGACGTAGTCGGTCACAAGGGCAGCATCGGTCTCGGGGTCACTGAAGAGAAGAGGGGAAATAAACAGTAAATATAAGCAAGCAGATGCACCACTAAGTATGACATGACAATATGCAAAACTAGGGTGTTCTAACGCGGTACTACACGTTGCAAACGGAGAGGGAAAACATCCCATGGGGTTTTCCCAGCGTCTGGCTTTTTCCGGACATGCGAAAGAGAGGGGACGGTTCCAGGTTCAGCATGCTAGAGGCATGTGACAGATGAATGGACCGCATATTCGGATTCGTCTCGTCATTCTGAGCAACTTTCATGTAGAAAACTTTTTCATCCGAGCTACGATTATTTTCCTATGAATTTTCAAAGATTTTGGCATTTCTAGAAATTATTTAAATTAACAGAAATGGAATTATGACATCAGTAGAGTGTCAGCATGACATCAGTAGGTCAACGGACCTGCTGACTAGTCAAACTGACCAGTGGGTCCCAACTGTCATAGACAGAGGGGCTAACAGAGTTTTATTTTAACTAAGCATAGCTAATTATATACTGGACCCCACCTGCCAGTGACTCATTAACTAACTAATTAATTTTAATCATAAAATCATTTTACTTGGATTAATTATGCGGTGGGGCCCTCTTGCCAGTGAAACTAGTCTGCCCACTCAGCTGGTTGACTAGGTCAACCCAGTCAACAGGACCCGTGTGGCCCTCTAGCAGCGACCCAGGGGTGGCCCCAGGCCAGCCATGTCGGTGACGTCACCTGAGTAACTCCGGTGATCATGTTTTGTGGCGGCGCGCGTCGGGACGTGAACGGCTTTCGGCTACAGGGGGTTAAAATGAGCGATGTGATGCGCGTTCGAACGAGGGGAGCCGTACGCATCCAACACTGGCGGTCCTGCGTGCTGGGGTGGCCTAGAGCCATGGCAGCGCTGACCATAGCGGGCGCCGGAGTTCAGCTATAGTTGAACGGTGGCTAGGGAGTCGTGGGGATGTGTATGTCCGTGTGTTGGGCTCCTGGGAACCCCAAGAGCTCAATGGTGAGCTCGGGCGCGCGCGAACGCGGCTGTGGCCACGGTGGCAAGTTCGTCGGCGGTTGCGGGTTCGGGCGACGACGGACGAGCTAGCTAGGGGGTGCGCGAGAGCCAATGGAGAGGGGGAGGAGGAAGAGGAGCTCACGGTCATGAGGTAGAGGAGGGCAGCGGGCTCGGGGAGGGCTCAGTGTGGCTTAAATCATCGTCGAACGGTGGCGGGGATTCGAGGAGGAAGATGGCGCTCGCGCCGGCGCTCGGGCTCCTTAGCTCGAACGCTCGGCGTAGTCGATGTGGGCGGCCGTAGCGGAGCTCTTAGACACGTTGGTGAGGCTCGGGGTCAACGGTCGCTGTGCGATGCGAGAAGAACAGCGACGACATGCGTCGGTAGAAGGGGAAGGAAGATGGGAGATGTGATGGAGAGCGCGGGGGAGAATGGGGCTGGCTAGGTTTAGCGGGAGGGTCAAGTAAGTGCCGGATGGCCGCCCCGTGGCCGATCTGAGCCATGGACGTCTCACGGGCGTCCATCGAGCTCTGATGAACAGAGGTACGGGAAAACCCCAGATGGGCTGGGCCGTGGCACTGTTGAACTAGAGGCCCAGCCCCACCATAGCGCTTAGGCCCTTTTTTATATCTTCTTTTCGGTTTTAGCTTTTGTTTATTAATAGAGAGAGAAAGGGAATTATTTGGCCAACTATTTCACTTAGGAAAAATTTGGGAGGTGTCCCATTAAATTCCTGGTGATTATAGACAATGCCACAAATATTTTGGAGACTAGAAGAATTCATTTGGTATTTTTCATAAATAGGATAGCATTTAAAAATGCTGAATTGGTGTTGTTATAATTACTAATTCTCATCTTTGCACAAAAGTGATGTTATGTTCCTTAACAAATAATTGTTATGGAATTTTTGAAACATTTTTCCAGCAACTTTTGAGCAACTTTAAACTTCACTTGGATTTGAATTGACTGGAATTTCAAATGGGATATTGAACAAAGGTGATTAAGCACTGTTTGGAAA
This sequence comes from Triticum urartu, assembly GCF_003073215.2. Classification (NCBI taxonomy): domain Eukaryota; kingdom Viridiplantae; phylum Streptophyta; class Magnoliopsida; order Poales; family Poaceae; genus Triticum; species Triticum urartu. Next base: position 330,993,744 of record NC_053025.1, on the reverse strand, counting down.
AATGATTAGTTTAATCACATAGGGTTACTGTAGCATGACACTGGGGATGTTACAGTAGCAGTGCACCCACATCATCGGCCAGATGACCGGACTCCAGGACCCCAACCGCATGTCGAACTTGCGCCTGGCGGCGAACCAGGTCGCCCGCCGGGTCAACGACATCTCCATGGCCGGGCTGCGGGAGGATTGGGAGTTCGGGAAGCCTACGTACAGCCAGGCGAACCTAGCACCCGTGGTGAGTCCCTGGTCCCTGTACTTTGCTGCTGCATATCTTCTTGTTCGTCCCGATGCAACGCGGGAGGTGCTTTTGAATGCCATCCAGCATCCGTATGACCGGGCGCCGACGCAGGTGGTGGGGGCCGGCTCGGAGGAGCCCGCGGTCCATGGCGAGGAGGAGGAGGCGGCCGCCGATGCCGGCGCAAGGCGCCGCGTGGGTAAGTTTGTCTTTCCGTATTTCTTGAGCTGTCGGGCGCGAGGCGGCACGGGGGTTGCTGATGTGAGTTGTCGATGTAGCGGCGCTGGCTGAAGAAGGCGGCGGCGCGGCTGGCGCCGGGCCGTCTAGGGGGGCGTCGCCGATGAGCCGGCCGCATGGGAAGGACAACGTCGTGCCTCGAGCCCCGGTCGCGAAGCGCGCAGCGAGCCCGGCTGCTGGCACGAGGTTGTCCGTCAAGAGAAGGCACGGCGCTCCGCAGGCGAAGCCGGCGAGAGCCACCGTTCCGGTGGTGCCTGGGTAAGTTTCCTTTTTGTTAAACTTGAATGGACGAGCGGCCCTGCTTGGTTCTTGTTCGTTTACTTCATTGAGATTGAGGTTGCCGATCTCATTGGTGCTGGCGGCGGCGGACACCGCGTCCACCGAGGGCACCGTGTTCCAGAGGACCCAAACTAGCGTCGTTGAACGGGATGAGGAGGCGGCCGACTCAGACCTTGGCCTGGACCCGGTCGAGACAGAAGGCCTGGCCTGGCGAGACCGGAACAGGGCCGAGGAGGAGCTGGAGGCGGCGTCGGCCCAGGCCTGGGCTAACGCCGCGACAACGTGGGCGCGAGCCGGTGAGGAGCCGGCGTGGCCCGAGATGCCAGCTGGGATGGAGCTGGCGGCGACGGTCTTCATGCTGTCATCAGAGGGGGAGCGCGGCCAAGGTGGTCGAGCGAATGCCATGGACCTCGACCGGGAGGTCATGGTGGTTGACGATGACACCCCACCGTGGACCGACGAGGTCGAGCAGGGGGGTCGAGGGAGGCGGCGGCAACATCGTCTTGGAGGAGGTGCCGCAAACAGCGTCGGACACTACTAGGGAAAAGGCTAGCAGCAGCGCGGGTTTTAGGTGTATCAGTAGCGCGCGGACCGGCGCTACTAATAAGGCGCTACAGCAACACATAACAGTAGCGCGTGCTCACCAGCGCTACTGCTACACTTGTGTAGCAGCAGCGCGTTTAGTGGAAGCTCGCTACTGCTAATAGCTATAGCGCGCTTCTTCCGTGCGTGCTACTGCTACTACTGCGCTGCTGCTAACTTTTCTCCACTCGCTACTGCTAATTTTAGTAGTTTTTTGTTTTTTCGGCATATTTGTTTTGTATTTGAATAGGCTTTATAGAAGAATCTTTAGAACATACAAATGTCATCATGATACACATACAAATGCCTGTGAGACCACAGATGTAATCATAGCATATACATACAAATAGTCTCATCATAATCATCATCCAACACAAAGTGGTCTCTCGTCATCATCTCGAAAATAGCGATACAAGTCTCGATTACTTGCAAATACATCGTCATCCATCTAAACAATGATATACGTGAGAAGAGCTATCACTTTGAGTACCTGAGTTCGTATCCCTCTCTCGCATTAGCGTGAACCTAAACTAACTACTGCGTCTCGCTCGGAAACCGGAAACCGGTACACCTGGGCCTGACACTCCGGCCACTTGTCGTATATATACTCCTGGCGTAGCACTTCTTCGCCATCTATGATCTATGCACCTGCATCGTCACATGAGTCGATGATATGCAACATATATAGTTGAGCAACAGAAAGAGACAGACTTGGCAAAAATAGAAACAACATATCATAAGCATAAATAACAAAGTTCATCGTACCCCAAAGTGCCCTAACTAGAGTGATTTTTGCTAGTCGAGGAGGAGGACGGTTTAATTACATCACAAATAAAGTTTCACCGTGCATAACTCAAAGTTTTGTCATACAGAAAGTATGGACTAAACGGACACATTGTCGTATATCGACAATCACTCCAACATGTCGTTCCATCCATCCAAGTCAGGGAGATAGTCCTTGAGCTTAGTGAAAGGCTTCATGTCGAGACGCTGAGAGGCTATCCATGTTCGGACGTTTTCCCGCGACATTTGTCCTTCTCCGTAGAACATCCCTATTTTTCCGACGACCTCCTTCATGATGATTTGGGCAAGTTTGCGTTGGATGTTATAGAACTCAGCTCGAAGTTGATGATCCTCGATATCTCCTATGTCCTTTGCCCATTGCAGAATATGGGCATCGCCGGATCTAGGTGACATGCGAAGGTTCTGGTGATCCCGTCTGTACTCCAGCATGTGGTGTAGGACATAGAATCCATCATTAAGAGAATCGTTCGGTTGCTGGATGCAGCAGAAGTCGGTCTTATGGCCGAAGGCGGCCCTACCGCCCCTTGTCTTCTTGTCCCTGACCTCTCCACCCCATGCTTGGTAGTAAAACATAGCACTGTCGAGAACATCCTTGATGTGGGTGTAATCCTTTTTGTGAATGTTCTTCAACGAGTCCAAGTAAAGAGCGTGGGAGAATCGGGGACAGAGGATGATGAGGACGGCGCGCCCGCCGCTGCACAAAATAAGTACACCTCAAATTAATTAGCCTCCACCGTGCAAATGAATGATTGAAATCGAAGGAAGGATAGCAGCGCGGATGACTTACATGGGATGATAAGGCACGAGAATCGCCTCCTTGTCCTTATTGGCGAGCATGAAAGTGACGATGTAATCCCTCGCGTATTCACGGTGCTTTGCGTAGACTCCCAAGAATCCCTCGTGCATGTAGTACGGGTCAGCGACACAGATATTAGATATATGCTCAACCCCGATGATATAGTTCATGTGCAAGGCATAATGGCGGACAAACGTAAAATCCAGCTTCTTCATGTGAAACATGTCGAATATGTAATCGAATCGGAGGAAGAACTTATCCGCGGGGAAGCTGTCGACATACGACATTTGCTGCGGAACGTTAACCACATAGATTGGGTATCCTGGATCTTTCAAGGCGATGATGCCTTTCTCTACCCACAGCACATCGTCATGAAGTCTCATTAGATCCCGAATCTGGCCCGTAGTGCTGTTGTAGGTAGGATTGGTTGACTGGGGATATGCCATTTATCCGCATCGGGGATATCTATACGGTCCCGAAGCCGAGGCTGCTGAGGCGGCTGGATCATAGAATCAGCTTTTTTTCCTTTCCTCGCTCTCTTCCTAGACTTCTTTACTACCGGAAGGTCGTCCATAATATGTTGAGACAGCAATTCAGGCACCAACTCATGATGCTCAAGCCCTGAGGAGGCGCTAGTATAGACATACTGTTCAGCGCCATCGTCGTCCTCATCCTCATCCATGGTGACGTCATCAGCGACTAATGGAGCCTCCTCCTTATCCCATCCGCTATCACCCAACCCGACACCCGACGCTAATTGGGTAGGTGGGGTGTTGATGTTCATACCTTGCTGAGGCTGCGTGCTCGTGGGTGTGCTCCCGACCGCCTCCAGACGAAGCAGACTCTTTGGCCACAACAACACCCACCCATTGCAACAATCACCAAGCCGCCGCGGTGTCTCGTCGTCATCCCCCGCTAGTATTGGAGGAGGCAAATTCTCGTGGCCCGGTTTGACACTGGCCACGGAAACCTTGGAGACGTTTGGGAGGATCGGCCGGCTGTCGAACAATGGTTCCTTCGGCTTCATTATCGTCACCTTCCCCACACCCACCTTCTGGTCGCCGATGGTGTACAATATGGTGCACGGGGTTTTGTCGGCCTGCAAAGAAAAGTCTGCGACATGAGACATCCGAAAGGCAACGAAAACGGGAGATTATACATTTATATTGAAGGGGGCTGGTGTGACAGATACCGTGAGGGCGTCGAGCTCAGCCAAAGATGAAGCACCACCGAGCACGTCCGGTGCGGGAGCCGTTGCGGGAGCAGGTGCTGGTGCAACGCTAGTCGAGCTGCTCCCCAAGAAGTCGGCAAGGGGAAAGTCCTCTGCATTTTTTTCTAGATTTTGCCTTGTCCAAGTGATAACGCCCGTCACCAAGGAAGTAGACAAATCTGCAACCACCTGTTTTGCGGCAGCTACCGCTGTTGCGACTGTTTGAGATGATTTCTTCTCAACCGCAATCTCAACCTTCTTGTCGATGTTTTCTTTAGTTAACCTCTGCCTTTCCTTTCTCTCCTCCGTGGTCTCACGGTAGTACTTCTTCCACGTGGCGCCGTCTCCGACACTGTGCACACGTCCATACGACGGTCGAGTATCCACCGGTTGTCGTTTCAATATGTTCAACACCCGGTTGAATGGAGTGTCCCACTTGGGCCTCGCCAATGCCTCAGACGGCGAGTCGCTTTCGGCCGCAATCCGGTGCTGCTCTCTCTACAAAAGGCACAAGTATCGTTTACAAATATGACTAACGTGTGCAGTCGAATTGATCAGAAACTAAAATTACCAGTAGTCTCATGAACTCCGTAATGACCGATGTTGTCTCGTAAACCTTGTTCACTGGGTCCCAATGGTGTCGGGCCCTGAGGACGTCACGCTCCTGCGGAACGGTGAAATCCGCCAAGGGGTCTGGGATGCCAAGACTCGCGGCTTCTACGTCCTCCTTGGCCCATTTGGACCTCTTTTCACCGTAACCACGGCTACCGAGGTGGTGGCTCCCAATGTTCCTCTCTTGAAGCCCCTTCATGTACTGAGACTTTTTTTGGCAGCTTCGGCCTCGCAAGCCTCCTTGAATATTTGAAATTGCTCTTCTGTGATTGTCGGATTATCCTTTACAATCTCGGAGTAGGGTTCCTTCTTGTCGATGATCTTTGCTTTCACTCGATTTTTCCAGGCGGCCAACGCGTTGCTAAACTTGGTCATGGCGTGTTTGTTTATCTTCTTCATTGCCGGGTCCTCATCTGGATCTTCATAATCCTTCTCATTCCGGCCCGGGAACAAGAATATCTGGTGAAACTTCTTTAGGTGGGAGCTCCTCATATTTTCTATCTTCGGTAGTTTCTCATCGTTGATGGTGGCGGTTGTCCGTACGATGCAGCCTATTTGATTGCCGTAGCATCGACGCGCTTCCTCAGGCACCTTTGGCTCAAAATTGTCGTCGTCCACCTCCGTGACCACCAGTCTAGTAGTCTTGAGTTTGTTAGGAAGCCGTTGCCTCTTTGCTTTCTGTTCTACACCGGCTCCGCTCCCCGAGGCAGCGCCGGTCTCAGTCTCAGCGCTGGCTCGATGCCGATCTGAGTCTCAGCGCCGGTCCTAGTCTCAGCACAGGTCTCAGTCTCAGCGCCGGTCTCGATGTCGGTCTGAGTCTCAGCACCGGAATCAGTCTCAGCACTGGTCTAAGTGTCGGTCTCAGTCCCCGATGCCACCGGTTGATCGTCGGCAAGGCTAAAAAATTCGTCTGCCGACCAGTAGACGTCATCGCAATCACCAGAACCCTATCCTTCATCGTTGCTAGCCATGTTTCCTATGATTAAATCTAGTAAATTAATTCTAGACCTAATAAAATGAATAATGACATACAAAAGGCCTATGTTTTGTAGGAACGTTGACTCCTTCCTGGTGCGGCAAATCCCGGGCACTCGATATGTCCTAGTTTGTAGCACAAGTCATGCCGAAATTCACTGATGTCAGCACCCCCATTCCAAGTCACATCGATCTAGCCGGTAACACCTCATATCACTTTGCGGCCTCACGCACGGTATTCCCACGGGTGTCGCATTACCATGGCCCGGGACCGTTTGCGCCTTTTGGCTCACGTATATGATAGTGTCGCTAGCATCCATATGACAGAGAACCCGGGCCGACATGGCTAGTCATGAACCCAAAGCGGCACTAACCTATGGGGACAGGCATACATGAATCACATCGAGCATATCGGTCAGCAGCGTGTGAATCTAGGCTGTAGCATTGGGCTAACAGGACTCCAGGAACCCGGGCTGTAGCAGGTTAGGCAGGACTCTGGATGTCACCGCGTGACATTTCCCCGAAGGGACAGACATAGTAACAAACTGAAACACATGCCGGCCAGTCAAGTGTCCTGAGCAGTAGTGCTGGGCTAGCAGGACTCCAGTGAATCGGGCTGTAGCGGACTACTATGGCTCATGGAAGCACTAGACTACATTTCCCCATAAGAAAGGCTGCCAAGGATAAACAACTAGATTGTCGGATCCCACACATACCAAGCATTTCAATCATACACACAATATGCTCGATATGTGTAAATACAACATGGCATCACAACATAACTCTACAACTCAAGTATTTATTCCTTAGGCTCCAAGGAGCGAGATATTACAAACATGGGTCTCATGACCCAACAATCACAACATACAAATCAAGCACATGCGGAAGCTTAACATGTCTGAGTACAGACATCTACAAATGGAAAAAGGCTAAGAAGCCTGACTATCTACCAGATCCTACCGAGGGCACAAGATCGTAGCTGAGGTATCAAGCTAACGTCGAAGTCCACGCAGAACTACTAGCGAGACTGAAGTCTCTCTCTGCAAAACCTAAATTAAGCAAACGTGAGAACAAAGGTACTCAGCAAGACTTACATCAGAACTAGCTACATATGCATCGGTATCAACAAGGGGGGGTGGTGGAGTTTAACTGCAGCAAGCCAGCTTTGACTCGGAGGCTAACCTGAACTACGACTGCAAGCAACTCTTTTGAGGTGGCGCACACGAGTCCACATATTCACCATTCAATACACCACTATGGAACTGCTCCCGTCTCCCTACGAGAAGGCCATCCATAGCACTCACACTTATCTTGCGAGTTTTAGAGTATCCACTTTCACTTGTCTATGAACTATGCAAGGGGTCCAAGTTTCCATATCCGAGGAATCCGGCTATTCGAATAGATAATGATAACTCTGCAGGGGTGTACTTCTTCACACACGCTCCCACCACTTACCACCATATACACGTCATGTATCTCGGCAACCTTCAAGCGGAAGCCTGGTGAGGGTGTCGGCCACGGCCTACCTAAACACTTAAGTCTCTAGTCTAGGTTTATCGCCTATCCAGGTTCCATCCGCAGGGAGTCCGGCCGAGGTTTCCACATACGGCCCCGAACGATGTGAACAGGGTTCCCGAGACACCAAACGGGCGCCCGGTACACCGTGCCACGGTGTATCTACCGCAACATAGCCCACCCCTAGGGTTAGCGCTACGCACGGCCGCCAACACATAACCTAAAAACACCAGAAACTAGTTGCAACTCCTGGACAGAGTACTAGGGTGATTAAGAAGCCGAGAGGGTCAATTAAGGATCCCAATGAGTGGTAGTAGCTGTTCATGGATCACAGACACAGAACTCAGTTCCTGAGGACGGCTGCAATGAGACAACCCACCATGTACTCCTACATGGCCTCTCACCGCTACCTTTACCAAAAACGTATTCACACACTTAGCTCACACACGGTAGGACATGTTCACACACCTCTGATTCATTCCCGATGAATTAGACCTGACGCAACTCTATGCAATAGCAGGCATGACAAACAAGCATGAATGAGCAGGCACATCAGGGCTCAAACAACTCCTACTCATGCTAGTGGGTTTCATCTATTTACTGTGGCAATGACAGGTGATGCAGAGGATAAGGGGTTCAACTACCGCAACAAGTAACAGATGAATCGTTGTTGTCCTAATGCAGTAAAAGAGAGCAGGAGCGAGAGAGTGGGGTTGTATCGGAATGAACAAGGGGGTTTTGCTTGCCTGGCACTTCTGAAGATATCATTGGGTCTTCATCAGTGTCAACGATCACAGCATCGGTACAACGTCTATCGAGAGGGGACAACCACCGGCAACAGAGAAGGAACACAATCAATGCAATTCACAACATGATGCATGACAACGACATGGCAATATATTGTTGATTGAGCTAATGCAACTAGCAACACAATTAAATGAAGTTGGTTTGAACCCAAAGTTCAAATTCAAACTCCACATGTGGTTATTTAAATACGATTCATTTAATTTGTCCTAAACAGTGGCCTTAAGTTGTTCTAACATGCATGAAAATGGTACAGATGGATTCCTTCACTTTTTCTGATAATTTTTCATATATAATTTATTTCATTTGGAGTTATGGTTGAATTTCTATGATTTTTAGAAGTTTTGGGCATTTTCTGGAATTTCCTGTAAAAGAATAAATCCAGAAAAGAAGTTACTACGTCAGCATGATGTCGTGGTGATGTCAGCAGGTCAAAGGCGACGGTCCAGGTCAACCCTGACCTGTGGGTCCCGTCTGTCAGTGATTAGTTAAGCTAACTAAATTTAGTTAGCATTAAACTAACATTAACCGAGTTTAGTTAGCGGCCTGGGTCCCACAATTCAGTGAGTCAAGGGAGGTCAAACCCCCTGGTTAGCGAGGTCAAACCCGGGTCAACTAGGTCAACACCTGCAGGCGACTTGACGCCGGCGAGGCGAGAGGCGGCGGAGAGCTGCGGGTTTCCTCCTCTAGCGACCAAATGGCCGGCAGAGGGCGTCTACGTGACGCGGGCGCTCGTCCGCGTCGAGTAATGGCAGCGGCTGGGCCTGAGATGGCTGGAGTCGTCACCGGCGTCGACCTTGGTGGTCGCCGGAGCTCGGGCGAGCTCGGGGTCGACGCTACGGTGGCCGGGGAGGCTCGTGCGAGGCACCTACGTGCTCTACGCAGCGCGGGGAGGGAGCTAAGCACGACGGCCGGGCTGCTAGGTGGCCGGAGGCACGTCGGCGGCGGTCACAGGCGGCGGCGGGTTTCGGTCATCGGTGAAACGGCGACTAGAGCTAGCAAACGTCGCGGAGACAAGGGGGACACGGTGTAGAAGCTCACGGGGATAGTGTAGGGCTGGTCGGCGAGCTCGGGGAGGGGCCGGAGCAAGCGGGGCAGCGATGGCGATGGCGATCTCGGCGGACCGAGGTTGAAGAAGACGGCGTGGTCGGCGTTCGAGGACGTCCGGCGGGGCGTGGCTCGGTGAGGAGGTCGAGGACGAGGTGGCGGAGCTTCTGGGCGCGTCGGCGAGGCGTGGGGTGGCCGGTGGCCGTGGTGGAGCTCGTCGGTGGCGACGACTGCGCTCCGGCATTCTCGGGTCCGAGGGGGAGCGAGGCAGAGAGCGGGGTGGGGGCAAGTGAGAGGTCGGGCGGATCCGTACGGCAACGGGGTGGTCATCCGCGGCGTCGCGCTGGCCAACGAGGGCCAGGCAGGCAGCTGCGTGCCAGCCTGCGCGGGCGCCGTGCTCGGCCTCGCCTCTGCCAGTAGGCAGAGGTTGAAGACAGGTATGCCCCTGGTGAGCTGGGCCGGTTAGCTGGGCCGCCGGGTAAGGAGGCCCAAGCGGGTGAGGTAGGTGAGTTCTTCTCTCTCTCTCTCTTTCCTATTTTCTGTTTTCTATTTTTTTGCAGTATGTTTTGACTTAGTTTAAATACTAAAACACTTCATAAAATTCTGCAAACTTTTATGGGCACTATCTGATTTAAACCAGAGGCCCTCACCAAGTTTCAGAATATTTGGAGCTACCAAATATTTTATAGGAATTAGTAGCTCCAATTCAAATAAGTATTGACTTAATTCAAAGGCCCAAATAAATATTTCTGTGATTCCAAAAATATTGGTTTGAATTTTACCTCTTGCCAATATTTCCAGAAATGAACAGGAATATTTTCTTGGGTTTATTTGAAGCATTTTTTAATGTTGATCATTTTTAGAAAAAGATTTCTGAGGCTTTCCACTTTCCCCAATTCAAATTTCATAAATATATACATGATGCATGAATGCTTGTGCAACTAGTTACAACCAATTCTAGGGCTGTGACAACTCACCCCCACTAAACAGGAATCTCGTCCCGAGATTCAAGACGCGAGGTAAGAAGACAGAGGGGACACAAAGCTAACACGATCTTCACGATCCAACTGTCCTTCTGAAAGATGTTGATTCATTGCTTCAATTTGATCTTGACGTCTTTGCTTTCGAGATCTCCATCCAGCACGATGATGGCAGAAAGAAACTCTATAGGAATCGATCTCCTCGAAGATCGAGTACTCAGGATCAACTCAGGGAGTGAGACGTTGAAACATCTCTTGAGCTGAGAGACAAAACACACATCAGGGGTGATGGAAAGAAGCGGATGACAAGGGTTTAAATTGGTAGAAAAAAATTCCACACCTAAGAGGGTGGTGAACGGTGTCAATGTAGCGAGGAGTTAGGTTGCCAAGATACCACAATGAGACACCTTAAGGAAGGTGACTCGCAGAAATATTCCCTTAAGTGGCAAAAAGAATTACTTTTGATCCATAGATCATTGAGACTCTCTATACCAACCTAAGGCAATTCACAAACGATCCTTTGACGGAGTTCGAGAGAACGACATACTCGGGCTAGAATGGATGATGTGGACTACCTTGTTGAAGAAAACGCGATGGATGATTTGCTTATCATCGAAAATGGATGGAACCCATGGTAGGACCACTTTGAAGATGATCCTGATCAGTAATTACTGAGAAGGGTAGTCCGTAGTAGGATGACACAATGGCGGTGCAAGCTGGGAACAAAATGCAAATGCTGGGAATGATTCTAGTAACTGGGGAGAACCCCAATAGTGGAGAGAGATTCCATTGTTTGAAAGGTTATGGCATAATCGAAGAAACCGGGAACGGACCCCAGCTAATGCCGATGATAAATCCTAGTGCTTGCGCATGCTCTCAAGAACTTGAGCATTTCCGTATTCATCAGGGTTTTACCAATATCCGTGTCAAGGATCCTGGCAACACAACATGCTACCATGATGAATAATGGTGGAAGATGCAGATGCAAAGAAAGATAAGACTTTCTCAGATTTCACTTTAGCGAGGCCAAGGCATCAAAATCCGGATGATCGACCGAGAGACATTTAGCGCTCCGCTTCTAATGTTCTCCTTGATGTGCTAGCCTAACCCATTCATTGGAACGGTTTGGTATCTAGAACATCAAGTAGGAGGTCAGACTCCGGGAGCTCAGGAATCCATAAGGAATAACTACTGGAGTAAATCCTACGTAATCCTTATGGGGAGGTGCCAACTTACGCAATCAAGATACTACAATAACAGGTCTTCCAGCTCGGTGTGTTGGCCACGACATCCACTTTACCGGGTTACAGAGAGACCAATATTATAGCTCTTGGGAAAACGTCCCAACCATCACATCTGCCTGAGATTCAGATCTGGTTGCTGTCAGGATATTACAGACTCATCAAGACTAGAAAGAAATGAAAGTTTGCAACACAAATCGACGAGATGACATTGCGAGATTCTCAGGAAATGGACTATGGTAGTAAGCTCCAAAACATGAGCTGGTTCTGCTAAACACATGTGAACACGCTGTCCCAGACAAGCATGACCACATGGTGGTCTTACAATGAAACACTACCGAGTCCTGGTTGGGAACCATCATCAAGGATATCGAAGTCCTTGCATAAGTCATATGATTAGCTCTTATGGAGAACTTCTTCTCCCTAAACAAGTCAATCAGTGGCTTGGTGTGCTAGGGATACATATGGAATGAAGATGATCAGTCTATCAGACCATAGAGTACTTCGCACGTGCATGACTGACTTGGGATGATTCCAGAGGAAGCAAAACAAACTTTCCGAATTCACGGCGGCAACTTACATCAAATGCACGTGAATCAAAGGAAGTCACTTCTTTCATCCAAACATATACTTCATGAATGGGGCATGAAGAAAATGCTTACACAAGTTTCCAACACTAGCTGCATGTTCAACACAATCATGGAGGAGACAAAATGCCGCTGATGGGCTCAACAGCAACTCATCGGGATTTCCATATCACTGGACTTCGACCACTATGTGAACAATGTGATAGTATTGGTCAGACCAAAGATATAATGGTGTATGCTCGAGGGACAACCGCAAGTAAGACAACATTACGAACATCGTTGGTTCTGATTTGATTTGACGATAGCCCACACTCAAATCAAGGTTTGGACAAGATAATAGATTCAACAGCTGATCACGGGGATCAGTCGATGAAGATATCATCTTTCTTCAACACACACACACACACAAGGATATCCCTTAGTGATGAACTAAGTCGGACAAGTTTTCATCTTCCAACTTTCCAAGTTGTTGTTTAGCTTAACCAACTAGCTCAGGGTATCCAACACAGATTCTTGGAGAATGGGTGGTTTGGAGGAAAACCAACATGATCACGAACTCAACATAGCGGTCAGGTGACAATCGGGTAATACTTCCGAGAAGATATTCGGAAAATCACGAACCACCGATATGTTATTAAGCTCGAGCACAATCTTGCTTTTCAGTCAAGACGATATGATCAACGAGCGAGGGATTGTCACAATCCTAACTCCTTAGTCGATGAGTGCACCCGGAAATATGGACTAGGTAGCATGATCAATCTTAGAATGGTAGTTCAATAACCAACACGCTAAGAATGAGAATATTGTCCATTTACTACCATGCAACGAGGTTGCTAGGAGTACCGATTTCACACATCACAGTTCACTTGTCGGCATTCCGGTTATGGCAACACGGGACCGAGGAATGAACGATGATGGCGAGAGTATCGCTGCATCAAAAATTCATAAGAGAAGGTGCAATTCTCATGACGTTCCTGACATAAAAGTGGGTAATACTTCAGGGTAGAACAGAATCAAATCTTGATTGCATTTGATCTGCAGAATACAACTGCTTTGACCCAATCGTAGAAATGGATGAGGTACTGGAGTTTGTTTCTCCTAGTCATTCTGAACTAGAATGGCTTGATGGACCACAGGAATAATAAGCATCGATAACGAGGATGCACAATTACTCCTGACTATCAATTGATAGATGATGGTTGGAATACAAATGAAGAGGGACAACTCAAGGGAACATATATCTTCCTGAGTTGTGGATGCATAGATTAGTATGTCGAATCAAGTTCAACAGGTTTCTTCCGGATAACCCATGCAGAAAGGTAGAACTGACAGAATCACAATTATGAATGGAGAACTCCTCAAGAGTACTCTGATTGTGATATTTTGGTTCAAAGAACTTCTGCCTTAACGGTTCATGGTATTTGGAAGGAAGAAATACCATGGACCTCGAGGGCTGTCGCAAGGTTACTAATATCCTAAAGGAATTATCAAACACTATCAACATGAGGTAAGTAGGGTGAATCTCGGGTTCAGGAACCCATGAATAGAATACCTACCACTACATGGCATCATGGGATGCTTTTGAGAATAATGGCCAGAATCACACACTGGGGATACAAAACATGGCTAGATCACTAGGTGACTCCCTAAAACACCTAGGGTCATAGTAGTAGCTCCAACATATATGTCGAGGCAACAAAGTACCTCAACTCACCGATTAGTGTGATTAATCTGGCCCAAATGAACATCAGGAACAGGAGGAAGGGGTTTGTAAATGCATCAGACTACTTAGAAACTTGGGATGACTCGGACAGCATAACGGCTGTAAATGCTCAAAATGATATGAGACATCCTGCAAAATGGTGGCATAACCACTCAACATCACAAAATCAAAGTTCTGAGGCCAGCTATGAACATATGGAAGTAGTAGGAACTGAACTGAGGCTTGAACTCAACAATCCTAGGCAACTACGGTTTTAGTAACACGTCATCCTGAAAGATAGAAGAGAAGCCTAGTTCTTAACCCGCGTAGAATGAGAAGAGAATGACTCAGATCAGAGGGCATAGGGTATAAGGAGTAAAAAGAGCCTTACGTTCCCTTCCACAATCAATTCCCTTATATAACTAAAGCATTTCTAGACTCAACTTCGACCGGTTGGCTTGGTAAACCTACAGGCGGTCAGGCTCTGATACCAAGGCTGTCAGCACCCCGATTCCAAGTCACATCGATCTAGCTGGTAACACCTCATATCACTTTGCGGCCTCAAGCACGGTATTCCCACGGGTGTCGCCTTACCATGGCCCGGGACCGTTTGCGCCGTTTGGCTCACGTATATGATAGTGTCGCTAGCATCCATATGATAGAGAACCCGGGCCGACATGGCTAGTCGTGAACCCAAAGCAGCACTAACCTATGGGGACAGGCATACATGTATCACATTGAGAATATCGGTCAGCAGCTTGTGAATCCGAGCTGTAGCACTGGGCTAACAGGACTCCAGGAACCCGGGCTGTAGCAGGCTAGGCAGGACTCCGGATGTCACCGCGTGACATTTCCCCGAAGGAACAGACACAGGAACGAAGTGAAACACATGCCGGCCAGTCAAGTGTCCTGAGCAGTAGTGCTGGGCTAGCAGGACTCCGGTGAACCGGGCTGTAGTGGACTACTATGGCTCATGGAAGCACTAGACTACATTTCCCCATAAGAGAGGCTGCCAAGGATAAACAACTAGATTGTCGGATCCCACACATACCAAGCATTTCAATCATACACACAATATGCTCGATATGTGTAAATACAACATGGCATCACAACATAACTCTACAACTCAAGTATTTATTCCTTAGGATCCAAGGAGCGAGATATTACAAACATGGGTCTCATGACCCAACAATCACAGCATACAAATCAAGCACATGCGGAAGCTTAACATGTCTGAGTACAGACATCTACAAATGGAAAAAGGCTAAGAAGCCTGACTATCTACCAGATCCTGCCGAGGGCACAAGATCGTAGCTGAGGTATCAAGCTAACGTCGAAGTCCACGCGGAACTACTAGCGAGACTGAAGTCTCTCTCTACAAAACATAAATTAAGCAAACGTGAGTACAAAGGTACTCAGCAAGACTTACATCAGAACTAGCTACATATGCATCGGTATCAACAACGGGGGGGGGGGGGGGGGGGGGAGTTTAACTGCAGCAAGCCAGCTTTGACTCAGTGGCTAACCTGAACTACGACTGCAAGCAACTTTTTTGAGGTGGCGCACATGAGTCCACATATTCACCATTCAATACACCACTATGGAACTGCTCCCCTCTCCCTGCGAGAAGGCCATCCATAGCACTCACACTTATCTTGCGAGTTTTAGAGTATCCACTTTCACTTGTCTATGAACTATGCAAGGGGTCCAAGTTTCCATATCCGAGGAATCCGGCTATTCAAATAGATAATGATAACCCTGCAGGGGTGTACTTCTTCACACATGCTCCCACCACTTACCAGCATATACACGTCATGTATCTCGGCAACCTTCAAGCGGAAGCCTGGCGAGGGTGTCGGCCACGGCATACCTAAACACTTAAGTCTCTAGTCTAGGTTTATCGCCTATCCAGGTTCCATCCGCAGGGAGTCCGGCCGAGGCTTCCACATACGGCCCCGAACGATGTGAACAGGGTTCCCGAGACACCAAACGGGCACCCGGTACACCATGCCATGATGTATCTACCGCAACATAGCCCACCCCTAGGGTCAGTGCTACGCACGGCCGCCAACACATAACCTACAAACACCAGAAACTAGTTGCAACTCCTGGACAAAGTACTAGGGTGATTAAGAAGCTGAGAGGGTCAATTAAGGATCCCAATGAGTGGTAGTAGCTGTTCATGGATCACAGACACAAAACTCAGTTCCTGAGGACGGCTGTAATGAGACAACCCACCATGTACTCCTACATGGCCTCTCACCGCTACCTTTACCAAAAACGTATTCACACACTTAGCTCACACATGGTAGGACATGTTCACACACCTCCGATTCATTCCCGATGAATCAGACCTGACGCAACTCTATGCAATAGCAGGCATGACAAACAAGCATGAATGAGTAGGCACATCAAGGCTCAAACAACTCCTACTCATGCTAGTGGGTTTCATCTATTTACTGTGGCAATGACAGGTCATGCAGAGGATAAGGGGTTCAACTACCGCAACAAGTAACAGATGAATCGTTGTTGTCCTAATGCAGTAAAAGAGAGCAGGAGTGAGAGAGTGGGGTTGTATCGGAATGAACAAGGGGGTTTTGCTTGCTTGGAACTTCTAAAGATATCATTGGGTCTTCATCAGTGTCAATGATCACATCGTCGGTACAACGTCTATCGAGAGGGGACAACCACCGGCAACAGAGAAGGAACACAATCAATGCAATGCACAACATGATGCATGACAACGACATGGCAATATGTTGTTGATTGAGCTAATGCAACTAGCCACACAATTAAATGAAGTTGGTTTGAACCCAAAGATCAAATTCAAACTCCACATGTCGTTATTTAAATACCATTCATTTGATTTGTCCTAAACAGTGGCCTTAAGTTGTTCGAACATGCATGAAAATGGTACAGATGGATTCCTTGAATTTTTCTGATAATTTTTCATATATAATTTATTTCATTTGGAGTTATGGTTGAATTTCTATGATTTTTAGAAGTTTTGGGCATTTTCTGGAATTTCCTATAAAAGAATAAATCCAGAAAATAAGTTACTGCGTCAGCATGATGTCATGGTGACGTCAGCAGGTCAAAGGCGACGGTCCAGGTCAACCCTGACCTGTGGGTCCCGTCTGTCAGTGGTTAGTTAAGCTAACTAAATTTAGTTAGCATTAAACTAACATTAACCGAGTTTATTAGCGGCCTGGGTCACACAAGTCAGTGAGTCACGGGAGGTCAAACCCCCTGGTTAGAGGGGTCAAACCCGGGTCAACTAGGTCAACACCTGCCGGCGACTTGATGCCGGCGAGGCGAGACGCGGCGGAGAGCTGCGGGTTTCCTCCTCCGGCGACCAAATGGCCGGCAGAGGGCGTCTATGTGACATGGGCGCTCGTCCGCGTCGAGTAATGGCAGCGGCTGGGCCTGAGATGGCCGGAGTCGTCACAGGCGTTGACCTTGGCGGTCGCCGGAGCTCGGGCGAGCTCAGGGTCGACGCTACGGTGGCCGGGGAGGCTTGTGCGAGGCACCTACGTGCTCTACGCAGCGCGGGGAGGGAGCTAAGCACGACGGCCGGGCCGCTAGGTGGCCGGAGGCACGTCAGCGGCGGTCACAGGCGGCGGCGGGTTTCGGTCATCAGCGAGACGGCGACTAGAGCTAGTAAACGCCGCGGAGACAAGGGGGACACGGTGTAGAATCTCACGGGGATCGTGTATGGCTGGTCGGCGAGCTCGGGGAGGGGCCGGAGCAAGCGGGGCGGCGATGGCGATCTCGGCGGACCGAGGTTGAAGAAGACGGCGTGGCCGGCATTCGAGGGTGTCCGGCGGGGCGTGGCTCGGTGAGGAGGTCGAGGACAAGGTGGCGGAGCTTCTTGGCGCGTCGGTGAGGCGTGGGGTGGCCGGTGGCCGCGGTGAAGCTCGTCGGCGGCGACGACTGCGCTCCGGCGTTCTTGGGTCCGAGGGGGGAGCGAGGCAAAGAGCAGGGTGGGGGCAAGTGAGAGGTCGGGCGGATCCGTATGGCAACGGGGTGGTCATCCGCGGCGTCGCGCTGGCCAGCGAGGGCCAGGCAGGCAGCTGCGTGCCAGCCCGTGCGGGCACCGTGCTCGGCCTCGCCTCTGCCAGTAGGCAGAGGTTGAAGACAGGTATGCCCCTGGTGGGTTGGGCCGGTTAGCTGGGCCGCCGGGTAAGGAGGCCCAAGTGGGTGAGGCAGGTGAGTTCTTCTCTCTCTCTCTTTCCTATTTTCTATTTTTTGCAGTATGTTTTGACTTAGTTTAAATACTAAAACACTTTATAAAATTCTGCAAACTTTTATGGGCACTATCTGATTTAAACCAGAGGCCCTCACCAAGTTTCAGAATATTTGGAGCTACCAAATATTTTATAGGAATTAGTAGCTCCAATTCAAATAAGTATTGACTTAATTCAAAGGCCCAAATAAATATTTCTGTGATTCCTAAAATATTGGTTTGAATTTTACCTCTTTCCAATATTTCCAGAAATGAACAGGAACATTTTCTTGGGTTTATTTGAAGCAATTTTTAATGTTGATCATTTTTAGAAAAGATTTCTGAGGCTTTCCACTTTCCCCAATTCAACTTTCATAAATATATACATGATGCATGAATGCTTGTGCAACTAGTTACAACCAATTCTAGGGCTGTGAAAATTGAAAATTTCGGCATGACCTTTGCTAAAAAGTGGACAAATCGAGAACCTAAAATTTGCCAAAACGGAAATGAATCAACATTCCGGCAAAACATATATAGGCCACTCAGCTTCATTCAAACAACAAAGCCACTTGGGCACAAACAACATGACCACTTCAATGAAAAGATATAATCAACAATAAAAGTCTAGGAAGGGATCATCTTTAAAATAAAACTTGCCTAAATAACCTAGATAATTAACCTAATTAAACTAGTTAACCTGACTAGTTCTCTGTCAAAGCCCTAACTAAATGTTTGCACTAACCTAGGTAATTAACCTAATTAAACTAGTTAACCTAACTACTTCTCTGTCAAAGCCCTAACTAAATTTTTGCCCTAACCTAGATAATGAACATAATTAAACTAGCTAACCTATGCATGAGAGAGAGAGGATGGCTCCGATGGTGGCGAGGGAGGCAGTGGTGGCGAGGGAGGCAGGGGCGTCTCCGGTGACGGCGAGGGAGGCAGTTGTGGCGAGGGAGGATCCGGTGGCGTCGACGGCGGCTCCGGTGGCGTTGATGAGGCCGCGCGGCTCTGTGGCGTTGGGGGCGGCTCCGGTGGCGTCGACGGCGCACGACTCTGGTGGCTCCGGGGGCGTCGACGTCGGCAGGAGACGGCGGCGAAGTGGGGCGACAGCGAATCGGGGAGACGGCGGTGGGGTGGGTCGAGAGATTTGGGGGGCAAGTGGTGGCCGGGGGGGAACGGTTTTTTGGTTAAGTCAAAACTAGCGGTAGCGCGTTTCGCAGAACGTGCTATAGCTAAGGTAGCTATAGCGCTTTTTCCAAAACGCGCTACTACTATACATATGTAATTTTCTCTCTTTTTTATTTCCTTTTCTGTTTCTATAGCGAGGGTCCTGGAAACGCGCTGCAGCTGCGTTAGCTACAGCGCCTCTTACTAACACACGCTACAGCTAAGCCTTTCTCTGTTTTTTTGCTTTTTCACTTATTTTGCTTTACATTTTATTTTTTTCCTTCTCCTTTTTCTGTTTCTTTCATTTTCATTTACTTTTCTATTTGTTTTTCATTTTATTTTATTTCCATTAGCAGTACCGCTGTTACAGGGAAACGCACTGCTACTCATGCCCTAGCGGTAGTGCGCTTCCTGCAAGGCAGCTACTGCTATGCGTAGCCCATCGTTCCAGCAATGGGAATATTAGTAGTAGCGCTTTTATGGGCACATGCGCTACTGCTAGAATCGTATCTGCAGCGCGGTTTATTCTGAACCGCTACTGCTATCTAGCACTAGCGCCCTTTTTTTAACCCGCGTTGTTGCTAAATTTTTGTGTATAAGGTTTTCCCTAGTAGTGGGAGGGAGCGTCTCGGGGGCCGTGTCGGTGTCAAAACCAACGGATCTAGGGTAGGGGGTCCCAAACTATGCGTCTGAGGTTGATGGTAACAGGAGACAGGGAACACAAGGTTTACCCAGGTTCGGGCCCTCTCAATGGAGGTAAAACCCTATGTCTTGCTAGATTAATATTGATGAGTATGGGAGTTACAAGAGTTGATCTACCACGAGATCGTAATGGCTAAAACCCTAGAAGTCTAGCCTATCTGATTATGATTATGATTCTATGTCTATGGATTAAGCCCTCCGGTTTATATAGACACCGAGGGGACTAGGGTTGTACAAAGTCGGTTACAGAGAAAGCAATCTTCATATTGGGATGTCAAGCTTGCCTTCCACGCCAAGGAGAGTCTCATTTGGACACGGGGTGAGAGTGTTCGGTCTTGCATCTTCACATTCCATTAGTCCGGCCCACGTACCATAGTCCAGATGCCCGAGGACCCCCTAATCCAGGACTCCCTTAGTAGCCCCTAAACCATACTTCAATGATGAGTTGTCCGGCGCGCAAACTGGCTTCGGCATTGCAAGGCGGGTACCTTCTCCGAATACTCCAACACAGTCTTCAGACGTAACAAACGTTTCTGCTCTGCAAAACAAATTCCACACACAACCACAGAGAGTATAATATATCTTGAGTCCAATCTGCTGACAACTATTGGTAATGTGACACCACGTCTCCACCCGGTCATTATTTTGAACCATTTTTTGGCCTGCCGCTTCGAGACGCGGTCTCATTGGCACGTCTTGTCAAAGCAGAGATCATGTCCCCTTATTGCGGGATTCTCATCAATACGGGTGTGGGTAATCCAGCTGCGCCATTCGCATTACCCTTGGGAACAGGCGAGTTTCAAGGCGAGTGGGGAGGCACTTCATATTCACTGCCTTTATAAGGAGATAAGGATTCCCTTCTTTCACTCACGCCTTCTCCTTCTCCTTGCCCTCCCATTCTCAAGCTCCAGCGCCTGAGTGCTCATCTTGTCCGCCTCAAAGAAGCACTCGACCATGTCCGGATCTGGAGCGCAAGGCAAATGGATGGCCTCCTCTGTCAAGGAGAAGGACATCACCAAGCTTCGGGAGGCTGGGTATCTAGCGAAGGAAATCTCCCATCGGCTTCTGTCCAAGGGGCAAATCGTCCCCAGCCCGAAGCCCAATGAGAGGGTGGTGTTTATCCCCATTTCGTCCACGGGTTAGAGTTTCCTCTCCACCCTTTCTTCCGCGGACTCATGTTTTATTACAGACTAGATTTCTATGATCTAGCTCCAAACTCTTTCCTCAACATCTCGGCATTCATTGTCGTGTGTGAGGCTTTCCTTCGCATTCCACCCCACTTCGGACTGTGGCTCAAGATCTTCAACGTGAAGCCAAAGGTGGTGGATTTACAACACGCGGAGTGCGGAGGCGCCATGGTGAGCAAGCTGCCCAACGTCACATGGCCCAAGGGTACTTTTGCGGAGACCATCAAAGAGTGGCAGAAACTGTGGTTCTATATCACAGAGCCCCGCGATACCACCTGGGCCGCGTCTCCTGAATTCAAGTCCATAGCTCCAATGTGGCTCACCTCCTGGATAGAGAAGGGCCCAAATTGGTCCACGTCGGACGAGCTGATGGCGCTACAAATGTGCATCCAAAGCATGGTGGACAAAAACATCAAGCTCGTCAACATGATCTAGGTGATGTTAGTTAGCCGGATCCTTCCATGCTAGAGCCGAACTTGCCCTTTGTGGGAATTCGATCCGGAGAAGCACCATACCCTGGAAAGGCTCTTCGGAACCACGCATGAAGACATCTGGAAGTTGCTCTTCAAGGGCAATGAGACACCACCGGAGATGGACGAAGACCGCGAGCACGATTTGGCCCATCCTGCCAGACCCGGAGAAGCACCAGACCCTGGAAAGGCTCTTCGGAACCACGCATGAAGATATCTGGAAGTTTCTCTTCAAGGGCAACGAGACACCGCCGGAGACAGACGAAGACCGCGTTTCAAGGTGTATCCTCTACTTGCTTATTCAAGGAAGATACCTAAACTCCACTAGTTATTTTTTCAGGGATGGACAGGGAAAATGGAGCGGATTAAGTGTCCAGCTCCGCTGCCCGAGGAACCAGCCATCCCTCTTCTGACAAAGATGCTGGTTCTAGCACCTTACCAGGCGCCAGAGAAGAAGGCCAAGGGGGCCCGTAGTGGCCTCCGTCGCAAAGGAGCTTCGGACAGGACATCTGAAGACAACTAGACTCCCTCCTCCGCTGCCGAAGATGACAATGAGGACCAGGAGGGAAGAAGCTCTCCCCCTGAGAGGGGAAAGAAGACGAGGGCGGCCTCCACAAATCTGGAGGCAGAGGCGTCCAAGAGGGGGAAGACCTCCCCGCGGATAACTCCGCATGGGACGTCGACAGCAGCCCAGAGCCGCGCCGTGGAAACAAGCCCCTGGCTGCATCATGAGTACTCAAAAGACTCTATAATATTCATATATTTGGCCTCTTCGGTTCATTGTTTTAATGCATTAAATCATGCGTTTGTAGTCCGACCCACGACAGCTCCCTGCGATCCTCATCAGGAGGTTCGTTGGATTCAAAGGCGATGGCCAGCGAGTCACCGCCGACCGCTCAATCTCCCACAGCCAAGGGTGACGACGAGGTGCTATCCCAAAGGACCTTCTCGGGCCAGGGAGAGGCTCAGGAGGCTGTCCGGGTGGCGCCAGACGGTGATCCTTCGTCCGCCGGACACCTGGGAGATAGAACCCCCATGGAGACTGAAGATGGGGGCCGTGTCCAGTTCGGACCCCAGCAGAATACGGTTCCGGAGACCTATACGGCTCCGGAATATGACAAGCAACCTTCTTTGAAAGAAGGCGGTGTGGCTATTCCGCCGGTGACCTCTATCCAACCAGAGGCACCGGATAATCTGCTAGAAGCGCTGCAAGGCACTTCCATTGTGGAGGAACACCGTATCCTTATGGGTACGGTGGTTGAGAGGGTTCAGTCTGTCAAGAACGGACTGACCGAAGCCTGCACCAGCCTGCTGACAGGCTTTGAGGTAAGAGATGTGAAAGAGAAGGTCATAGTATAGACAGTGTAGCCCCTGAGACACTGTCCGATGTTCGGAAAGAAAACCCGGATAGAGGATCAAGTAATTTTTGCAGGAAACTAACTAAATATGTCTTATGAACACAGGCGTCGCTGCTGGCTGCCACCTCTCATGCCGCTGAGGTCTCCGGACTAAAGCAGAGTCTGGAGCGGGCCGAAGAAGAGCTCGGCCTTGTGAAAAGACAACTGGAGGACAAGCAAGGTATGTGGAGACTTGTTATATATTCAGAAAGAATAAATGATGTATATTGATTGTAGTGCAGTGATATTTGTAGGAGCTGCGACTGAGTTTGAAACCCTTAAGAAAGAACTGACCGAGGCCGAGGAGAGGGTGGCGAAGGAACAAGACGTTCGAAAAAAGCATGAGGCCAGGGTTGGGGAGGTCCAACAGGAGCTCCAGGACGCTTTGAAGAAATACGAGTCCTTGGAGCGTCAGCAAGCGGACCAAGAGTCCGAACTTGAGAAGGCCCGCTAGAGCTCACAAGAGGCCTGGACCGAAGCCCAAGGCGCCCCCCAGGAAATCCAGGAGGCCAAAAGGATCGCAGCGGGTAAGGCTTTTATTATGCAAAGCAAGTATGTGAAGAAGATGTATCTCTTACTAACCTGAATTTGGAGTTCTCCACGGGCGTTTGCGGATCTGCCGCGTAGTGTTTCTGATGTTGCTAAATTCTTCCGAGACGAAGAGGGGAGCTCAACGGAGAAGCTGTTCTGGTCGCAATACCTTGCGCCAGAACATCTAGTGCCCTTGGGCGATCAGCTAAAACAATTGGTCGAACTGCATAGGGTGGCTGAACTGTCCAAGAAGGACTTGATAGTCCAGCCGTGGGCAGTCGAAGCTATACCCAGCAGCTACTTCGGTCTCATGAAGCGGCTAGTCGACGCCTACCCTCAGCTTGACGCCATCAAGCGGTTGGTTTGTATCGAACGGATGGCCTTCGCCCGTGTCAAGATGTAGTGGGCGAAGATGAATGCTGCCACGGTCGTGACCGAAGGACCTCCCGTGGGCAAGGAGCACCGCACGCCCGAGCGATATTTTATCGAAGTCCTTGACGGATCCCGCATTGTGGCGGAGCAGTGTACGAAGGATGTAATATTTGAATGAATACAGTTATATTGTCTTGCCCTATATTATAAAAACAAGTTCGGCTATGTAATATAATGTTTGTTTAATATTTTACCTCATGTGCTGCCATGTTTATGAAATTTGAGAGTTGGCCAGTCTTCTGCTTCAGCCCCCACATAGGTAGTACGGAGGTGTTCAGGATGGAATCTAAACACTCTTGATCCAATTTGTTTTGTCCTTAAAGGAGGTGTTTAGTGCAACGAACCAGGCAATCGGACTATGTGGCTTTATCACGCTCACTTAGCCATAGGAGTTCTACAATGAAAATTTAGGCGCAAACCCTAGTATCCGAACTAGGGTACTATAAACACCTGATCGGGTGAAAAACTGATTCATCGCATAATGTGGAAAAAACGCTAAAGATTTCAAACCTCCGAAGAGCTGACCGGCTCTCGCCGCATCATGACAGTCAGTTTTCAGCTTTCTCTACTGAGGTGATAATCCGGATAAACCAGGACACAATCGCAGTAGTTCTCCCGTTACTACCCTAGCCGATATAGCGAAACGTAAGGTAGTAAGCATAGGAGCCGGGCAAACCAACTATTGACCAAAGACATGACTCAGAGCCAATGCCTATAGTGCTAAATTCAGGGTGCCGAACTATGTTGTAGAAAGTGTTTGGACTTTGTTGTCGTATTATGGGTCGCGATAAAGCCCCTAGCAGATTTTAAGCGTACCAAAGGGTAGTAAGCTAGTGCCGCAGAAGTTGAGCCGCAAACTATTTCCACTATAGTTTGATTAATACATCAAAGTGTATTTGTACAAGTGGTGCGATAAGCAACCGGGCTATTTAACATGCCACAACCAAGGGAGAGCTGTGTGCGGGTCCTGAAAGCAGGTAGAGTGATCGTTAAAGAGACCATCTAAGAATTCCCTTGTGCGCCAGTGCTTCTTTCCATCTTGGTGTATCTGTCCTGCCGAGACGATCGATGATCAGGTCATCAGAAGAAACATGCGGAAAAAGGACCTAAAAAGGATAAAAAGGAAAAATTGAAGGTATGTGTGTCCAGGAGCGGTCGAGCCGTATTATGGATCACAAGATAGTTCTGCCTTCGTCTATGCCCATGGTATTTTGAGTGTGTAGTTATGTACGCGTGGTACGAATGCCGCTTCTTGGTTGGGACTAGGACGGAGGCCGAATTGCTAGTCGAGCTCTTGACGAGCTGGGCTGTCCTGCTGTAGAGTAGTCCGGACTCGTTTGACAGTGTACGGGAGCTCGGCCAACGAATTAAGGTTCTACTTAAGGAGGCCGCTCTATACTTCTGCTGCTAACGTAGCAGTGTGCTCCTCGGTACGGAGGGAGCGTTCCATGTTTCCATTGACTGTTATGACACCGTGTGGACCGGGCATCTTGAGCTTAAGATAAGCATAGTGTGGCACCACGTTGAAGCGTGCAAATGTGGTTCGTCCGAGCAGTGTGTGATAGCCGCTGCGAAAGGGGACGATATCGAAGATCAGCTCTTCGCTTCGGAAGTTTTTCGGACATCCGAAGACAACATCTAGTGTGATTGAGCCCGTACAGTGGGCCTCTACACCTGGTATGACTCCTTTAAAGGTAGTCTTTGTGGGCTTAATTCTTGATGGATTAACGCCCATTTTGCGCGTTGTATCCTGATAGAGTAGGTTCAGGCTGCTACCACCATCCATGAGGACTCGCGTGAGGTGAAATCCATCAATGATTGGGTCGAGGACCAGTGCGGCTGAACCACCATGACGGATACTGGTCGGATGGTCCCTGCGATCGAAAGTGATCGGGCAGGAAGACCATGGGTTGAACTTTGGCGTGACTGGCTCTATCACGTAGACGTCCCTGAGTGCGTGCTTGCGTTCCCTCCTAGGGATGTGGGTAGCGTATATCATGTTTACCGTTTTAACTTGGGGGGAAACTTCTTCTGTCCCCCTGTGTTCGGTGGCCGGGGCTCCTCGTCATCGTCCTTGCTTTGTGACCCCTTCTCCTTGTTCTCGGCATTTAACTTGCCGGCCTGATTGAAAACCCAACAGTCTCTGTTGGTTTGATTGGCTGGTTTGTCAGTAGTGCCGTGTATCTGGCATGGGCGTTCGAGTATGCGGTCCAAGCTGGATGGGCCCGAATTTTTCCTTTTGAATGGCTTCTTCCGCTGGCCGGACTTGGATCCGCTAAATCCGACGTTGACCGCCGTGTCATCGGTATTATCACCGTTGTTTCGACGCTTGTGTGTGTTGCATCGGGGCTTGCTGTTGCTATTTTTGGTTTTCGCGGTGCCAGGTTCGCTTGCACTGTTACTGCTAAGGGCTAGCCAGCTATCTTCGCCCGCGCAAAAGCGGGTCATAAGTGACGTAAGGGCTGCCATGGACTTTGGCTTCTCTTGGCCGAGGTCTCGGCGAGCCATTCATCCCAGATGCTGTGTTTAAAGGCCGACAAGGCTTCGACATCTGGACAGTCGACGATCTGGTTCTTTTTAGTTAAGAACCTAGTCCAGAATTTCCTGGCTGACTCTCTGAGCTGTTCAATTATGTGACTTAAGTCATCAGCATTCGGAGGTCGAACATATGTACCTTGGAAGTTGTCAAGGAAGGCCTCTTCCAAGTCCTCCCAGTTGCCGACGGAGTTTTCAGGCAGACTGTTCAACCAGTGCCGGGCTGGTCCTTTGAGTTTTAGTGGGAGGTATTTGATGGCATGGAGATCATCGCTGCGGGCCATATGAATGTGAAGAAGAAAGTCCTTGATCCATACCGCGGGGTCTGTTGTCCCATCGTATGATTCGATGTTTACGGGTTTAAACCCTTCTGGGAATTCGTGCTCCATTACTTCGTCAGTGAAGCAAAGTGGGTGAGCGGCGCCTCTATATTGGGCCACGTCGCGACATAGCTCGGATGGAGTCCGTTTGCGGTTCTCGGCCCGGGCGTGAGTATGACTATTGCGTCCGGCTAGATAGCCGTTATCGCGTGTCGGGGCATGTCCTTGTGATCCATAGGTCGATCTGTTCTGACCTGCTCTACTGTCCAACTCCTGCCGTAGGTCATATGTGTGTCCCCGAGCTTTTTTGTCTCTGCCTTTATGGTGAGGCAGGGCAGGCTGGTGTTCGGCTCGAGTTGCTGCTTTATCCCGACCACGTGCTGGTCGGTCAGCCGCATTGCGCGATGATGGTACGGGCTCCAACGCCTCGTCATCGAACTGAGGTAGCAATTTGCGCTTCGGGTAACTTTTGGCTGCGCGCTTGAGGCTATATTCCTTGGCTGCCAGGACATCAGTCCATCTATCATTGAGCAGATCTTGATCAGCTTGAAGCTGTTGTTGTTTCTTTTTCAAGCTCCTTGCAGTGGCTATTAGCTGGCGCTTGAAGCGCTCATGCTCGAGAGGTTCCTTAGGCACGATAAAATCCTCGGTGCCGAGGCTCGCCTCATCCTCGGAGAGCGGAAGATAATAACTGTCCTCTGAGTCTTCGTGTGCGACATGTTCATCAGGGCTAACTTGCTCGTCTTCCCGTCCATCTTGTTCGGAAGTTTCCTCAACAGGGTCTTCATTGTCTTCGGCACCGTCCGGAGTGTTATCTTCTCCTGTGCCGGTGTTGCTGTCTTTACTGCAGTGTGACTTAGAGTGGCGCCGCTGACGCCGGTGCTTTGGTTGTATCTCGGGAGGTTTATCCTCAACTGGATCTTCCTTGTCATCGCCTCTATTCTCTTTTGGTGCATCCACCATGTATACGTCATACGAGGAAGTGGCCGTCTAGCATCTAGTAAACGGAGGGTTTTGGGCCTCTTCTTCTCCGGCACCGTCGTCCATACCGTTGATGTCATCGGAGCCATAATCGAGCATGTCAGTTAAGTCTTCAACAGTGGCTATTAAGTGGGCGGGGTGGGAAGCTAAATTCTCCGTCATCAGCCTCCAGTTCGAACCAGATATAATTCGGTTGTGAGTCCTCCACTAAGGAGAGTGTTTTTAATGAGTTTAGCACGTCACCTAAAGGCGAGTGTCGGAATATGTCCGTGGAGCTGAATGCAACAATCGACGCCCGATCAATCTCGTCATGCATGGACGCACATGCTTCGGAACCTGTAGCCGGAAACGTGTCTGAGGTTCTGGTAACACAGATCTCACTTGAGGCTGGGTCTGTGTGCGGCTCCAACGCCGCTAAATCTGCGGCCGCCATGGCGAGGTTGAGCCTCCCATCCTTGGATGGCGTGATCTGCTCTGGATCTAGAGCCGGAGCAGTTGCAGGTTCTATCTCCTGGGAGTGGTTTGATGACAGATTTAAGTCATGTTAATCGTGGTGATAGGGAGCGGCTACTGCCGCAGTCTCGAATCTGTCAAAAATCAAGTCTCCGCGGATGTCCGCGACATAGTTCAACCTTCCAAATCTGAGCTGATGGCTAGGGGCATAGATATTGATCTTCTCTAGATGGCCAAGCGAGTTGGCCCGCAGTACGGAGCCGCCGAACACGAAGATCTGTACGGGGAGGAAGGTTTCTCCCTGGGCAATGTTGTTGTGGATGATTGATGGGGCCATCGAACCTCTTGAAGATGACACAGCGGAACTCCCAATGAAAGCACCAATGTCGGTGTCAAAACCCGCGGATCTTGGGTAGGTGGTCCCGAACTATGCGTCTGAGGTTGATGGTAACATGAGACGGGGAACACAATGTTTACCCAGGTTCGAGCCCTCTCGATGGAGGTAAAACCCTATGTCCTGCTAGATTAATATTGATGAGTATGGGGGTTACAAGAGTTGATCTACCACGAGATCGTAATGGCTAAAACCCTAGAAGTCGAGCCTATGTGATTATGATTATGATTCTCTGTCTCTACGGACTAAGACCTCCAGTTTATATAGACATCGGGGGGACTAGGGTTGTACAAAGTCGGTTACAAAGAAAGGAATCTTCATATTGGGACGCCAAGCTTGCCTTCCACACCAAGGAGAGTCCCATCCGAACATGGGTGAGAGTCTTCGGTCTTGCATCTTCACAGTCCATTAGTCCGGCCCACATACCATAGTCCGGACGCCCGAGGACCCCCAAATCCCAGACTCCCTCAAGTCGACGGGCGACGAGCCTCCAGTGGTGGCGCCGTAGGTCACTCCGGCAGTCGAGCCGGTGAGGGTGCCGGAGAGGGCATTGGAGAAGGCGCCGGCCATGGAAGAGGCGGTCAGCGGGGAGTACGCCCTGGTGCCTAGGCCAGGGGGCCTCCGGGTCACAGCCGGCTCGGGGCGAGACTAGCGAGGTCTTCTTCAGGCCCCTGGCCCAGGAGGAGGCGGCGATGGCCACAGTGAACTGGCGCCTACGATGGCGGACGGAAAGGATCCAGGTCTTCGCCCAGGCCGAGGTGGAGCAGACGCGAGTGTTGGAGCATGCTATGTTCGTAAGTTCTCCCTCATCTTCCACTTTTCTTTTTTGTTGCTTCTTCTGGGTGGGGGCGCGCTAACGCACCCACTAGGTGTAGCCCCCGAGATTCAGGCCAATTGTGTAGCAGTTGGGTCGAATTTTCAACCACTATCTCGTGCTGATCGTTGCTCCCTACAGCAACTGGACTCCTTCCGGGTCAGCATCTTAAACCGGCTCCTAGAGAAGCACCGGCACCTCAAGGAGTAGCTTGCCACCAAGAAGGAGGAGCTCCGCATCGCCGCAGGTATTTTTCTTGTGTACTCTTTTTAGTGGGGGCGTGCTAGCGCACCCACTAGGTGTAGCCCCCAAGATTCTGGCCAACTACGTAGTAGTTGGGTCGAATCTTAAAGTGGTTCTTTGTTTCTGAGTCTTTCTTCCGCAGCTGAGGTGTTGTATCGGAAGACCCGGCTGATTTGGACCGGCTTCCTTTACGACCGGCTTGTTGCCAACACCGGTCGTCTTGGGGCTGAGGTGGCGGAGGCGAAGGCGGAGGCGATAGGAGCCCGGCAGGCACTTGACAAGGCCAGCCGGCTGCAGGAGCGGCTGGCGGGCGACAAGAGCCGTCATGAGGCTGACGTGGGGTGCCTTAAGGCGGAGGTCTCCAAGGTCATGGAGGCGTAGCAGGCCCTTGCCGAGGCTGACCAGCAACGCAGCAAGCTGGCCAACGACAAGGGCCAGCTCCAGGCCGAGGTGGAGCGCCTGAAGGTGTTCGGGCTCGCGATTAAGGAGGCCCGTCGGGTGGAAACCAGTCGCCGTGAGGAGGCTGAGAAGGCGACCAAGGCCAAGGACGCCGAGTTGAAGGCGGCCCTTGCCAAGGTCACCGACTTGGAGAAGACGCTCCAGGAGCGCGACCGCACCATTGTCAGGGAGTAGCGCGGTATGTTGCTTGAAGCGCAGCACCTGGAAGAGTCCTTCTCCAGTAAGTGCTTTTCTTGGGTTCTGCCAGGGTGGAATGCCGGCTTATTTTCCTTCGTGATTGATCTGATTTGCTCTACTTTTTTATAAGGACCTTCCCGGAGATGTGCTAGCTGGTGCAGGAGGCCGTCCGCTTTCAGTGAGACTGATACGTCTCCAACATATCTATAATTTTTGATTGCTCCATGCTATATTATCTACTGTTTTGGACTATATTATTTTCCACTTTTATATTATTTTTGGACTATATTGCTCCATGCTTTATTTTCCACTTTTATATTATTTTTGGGACTAACCTATTAACCGGAGGCCCAGCCCAGAATTGTTGTTTTTGCCTATTTCAGTGTTTCGGAGAAACAGAATATCAAACGGAGTCCAAACGGAATGAAACCTTCGGAAACGTGATTTTCTCATCAGATAAGATCCAGGAGACTTGGACCCTCCGTCAAGAAAGCAACGAGGCAGTCACGAGGGTGGAGGGCGCCCCCCCTAGGGCGCACCCCCTGCCTCGTGGGCCCCTCAAAGCTCCACCGACGTACTTCTTCCTCCTATATATACCTACGTACCCCCAAACGATCGGGGACGGAGCCAAAAACCTAATTCCACCGCCGCAACTTTCTGTATCCACGAGATCCCATCTTGGGGCTTGTTCCAGAGCTCCGCCGGAAGGGGCATCGATCGCGGAGGGCTTCTACATCATCATCCAAGCCCCTCTGATGAAGTGTGAGTAGTTTATTTCAGACCTACGGGTCCATAGTTAGTAGCTAGATGGCTTCTTCTCTCTTTTTGGATCTCAATACAATGTTCTCCCCCTCTCTCGTGGAGATCTATTCTATGTAATCTTCTTTTAGCGGTGTGTTTGTTGAGACCGATGAATTGTGGGTTTATGATCAAGTCTATCTATGAATAATATTTGAATCTTCTCTAAATTCTTTTATGTATGATTGGTTATATTTGCAAGTCTCTTCAAATTATCAGTTTGGTTTGTCCTACTAGATTGGTTTTTCTTGCCATGGGAGAAGTGCTTAGCTTTGGGTTTGATCTTGCGTTGTCCTTTCCCAGTGACAGAAGGGGCAGCAAGGCACGTATTGTATTGTTGCCATCGAGGATAACAAGGTGGGGTTTTTATCATATTGCATGAAACTATCCCTCTACATCATGTCATCTTGCTTAAGGCGTTACTCTATTTTTAACTTAATACTCTAGATGCATGCTGGATAGCGGTCGATGAGTGGAGTAATAGTAGTAGATGCAGGCAGGAGTCGGTCTACTTGTCTCGAATGTGATGCCTATATACATGATCATACCTAGATATTCTCATAACTATGCTCAATTTTGTCAATTGCTCAACAGTAATTTGTTCACCCACCGTAGAATACTTATGCTCTTGAGAGAATCCACTAGTGAAACCTATGGCCCCCGGGTCTCTTTCTCATCATATCAATCTCCATCACTTTATTATTGCTTTGCTTTTACTTTGCTTTTACCTTTTACTTTGCATCTATATACCAAAAATACCAAAAATATTATTTATCATCTCTATCAGATCTCACTTTCGTAAGTGACCGTGAAGGGATTGACAACCCCTAAGTGCTTTGGTTGCGTTGAGCTATTGTTTTTGTGTAGGTACGAGGGACTCGCGCGTAGCCTCCTACTGGATTGATACCTTGGTTCTCAAAAACTGAGGGAAATACTTACGCTACTTTGCTACATCATCCTCTCCTCTTCGGGGAAATCCAACGTAGTGCTCAAGAGGTAGCAGAGACCCACAGGGAGTTGTGGGCTCCGGGACTGACCCGCTGCGACCTCTGGAGCATGCGTTGGTTTTCACTTGAAGAGGAAAGGGTGATGCAGCAAAGTAGCATAAGTATTTCCCTCAGTTTTTGAGAACCAAGGTATCAATCCAGTAGGACATTACACGTAAGTCGCCTAGTACCTGCACAAACAAATAAGAAGCTTGCAACCAACGCGATAAAGGGGTTGTCAATCCCTTCACGGCAACTTGCAAAAGTGAGATCTGATAAAGATAATAAGATAAATATTTTTGGTATTTTTGTATAGATTGGAAAGTAAACATTGCAAAATAAATAGTAAACTAGAATTGTAGATCGGAAACTTATATAATGTAAAGTAGACCCGGGGGCCATAGGTTTCACTAGTGGCCTCTCTCAAGATAGCATATATTACGGTGGGTGAACAAATTACTGCCGAGCTATTGATAGAAAAGCACATAGTTATGATGATATCTAGGCAT
This sequence comes from Triticum urartu, assembly GCF_003073215.2. NCBI lineage: Eukaryota > Viridiplantae > Streptophyta > Magnoliopsida > Poales > Poaceae > Triticum > Triticum urartu. The sequence continues at coordinate 330,961,352 of NC_053025.1, read as the reverse complement.
GATCATGACAATAGGCATCATGTCCGTGTCAAGTAGACCAAAACAATTCTGCATCTACTACTATTACTCCACACATCGACCGCTATCGAGCATCCATCTAGAGTATTAAGTTCATAAGAACAGAGTAACACATTAGGCAAGATGGCATGATGTAGAGGGATACACTCAAGAAATATAATATAAACCCCATATTTTTATCCTCGATGGCAACAATACAATATGTTCCTTGCTGCCCCTACTATCACTGGGAAAGGACACCGCAAGATTGAACCCAAAGCTAAGCACTTCTCCCATTGCAAGAAAGATCAATCTAGTAGGGCAAACCAAACTAATAATTCGAAGAGACTTGCAAAGATATCAAATCATGCACATAAGAATTCAGAGAAAAATCAAATATTGTTCATAGATAATCTTAATCATAAACCCACAATTCATCGGATCTCGAAAAACACACCGCAAAAAGAATTACATCGAATAGATCTCCAAGAACATCGAGGAGAACTTTGTATTGAGATCCAAAGAGAGAGAAGAAGCCATCTAGCTAATAACTATGGACCTAAAAGTCTATGGTAAACTACTCACACATCATCGAAGAGGCTATGGTGTTGATGTAGAAGCCCTCCATGATCGAATCCCCCTCCGGCAAATCGCCAGAAAAGGTCCCCAGATGGGATCTCATGGGTACAGAAGGTCACGGCGGTGGAAAAGTGGCTTTATGGCTCTCCTTGATGTTTTTAGTGTATAAGAGTATATATAGGCGTAGGAAGTAGGTCGGTGAAGCTACGAGGGGCCCACGAAGGTGGGGGGCACGCCTGGCCCCCCTTGTCGCACCGCCCTACCTCGTGGCCACCTCGTTGCTACCTTGACCTCCACTCCAAGTATCATGGATTGCGTTTGTTCCAAAAAAGGTCCTCGCGAAGGTTTCATTCCATTTGGATTCCATTTGATATTCCTTTTCTGTGAAACACTGAAATAGGCAAAACAACAACAAATGGCACTAGGCCTCCGGTTAATAGGTTAGTCCCAAAAATAATATAAAAGTGCATATTAAAGCCCATTAAACACCCAAAACAGATAATATAATAGCATGGAACAATCAAAAAATTATAGATACGTTGGAGACGTATCAGCATCCCCAAGCTTAATTCCTGCTCGTCCTCGAGTAGGTAAATAATAAAAAAAGAATTTTTTATGTGGAATGCTACCTAGCATAATTTTCAATGTAATTTTATTTATTGTGGCATGAATATTCAGATCTGAAAGATTCAAGACAAAAGTTTAATAGTGACATAAAAATAATAATACTTCAAGCATACTAACAAAGCAATCATGTCTTCTCAAAATAACATGGCCGAAGAAAGTTATCCCTACAAAATCATATAGTATGGCTATGCTCTATCTTCATCACACAAAATATTTAAATCATACACAACTCCGATGACAAGCCAAGCAATTGTTTCATACTTTTGATGTTATCAAACTTTTTCAATCTTCATGCAATACTTGAGTGTGAGCCATGGACATAGCACTATATGTGGAATAGAATGGTGGTTATGGAGAAGACAAAAAGGAGAAGATAGTCTCACATAAACTAAGCGTATCAACGGGCTACAGAGATGCCCATCAATAGATATCAATGTGAGTGAGTAGGGATTGACATGCAACGGATGCACTAGAGCTATAAGTGTATGAAATCTCAACTAAAGAAACTAAGTGGGTGTGCATCCAACTCGCTTGCTCATGAAGACCTAGGGCATTTTGAGGAAGCCCATCATTGGAATATACAAGCCAAGTTCTATAATGAAAAATTCCCACTAGTATAGGAAAGTGACAAAATAAGAGACTCTCTATCATGAATATCATGGTGCTACTTTGAAGCACAAGTGTGGAAAAAGGATAGCAGCATTACCCCTTCTCTATTTTTCTCTCATTTTTTATTTGGGCCTTTTTCTCTCTTTTTTATGGCCTCTTTTTTTTCGTTCGGAATCTCATCCCGACTTGTGGGGGAATCATAGTCTCCATCATCCTTTCCTCACATGGACAATGCTCTAATAATGAAGCTCATCACACTTTTATTTACTTACAACTCAAGAATTACAACTCGATACTTAGAACAAAATATGACTCTATGTGAATGCCTCCGGCGGTGTACCGGGATGTGCAATGAATCAAGAGTGACATGTATGAAATAATTATGAACGGTGGCTTTGCCACAAATACGATGTCAACTACATG